>NW_020948910.1:7941619-7978444 GCF_900497805.2 Vombatus ursinus | reverse complement strand
AAGAAAGAAAGAAAGAAAGAAAGAAAGAAAGAAAGAAAGAAAGAAAGAAAGAAAGAAAGAAAAGTAAGACAGTCTTCTTTCTCAGGAAGCTCATATATTAATGGAGATGGTAATAAATAAAAAGTTTGAGGTGCAAGTCAAATGGAAATATACTATGGTCCTCAGGGTACATTGGCAAAGCACATGGAAATGTGTCTTTTTTTAATGCCATTTTACTGGTTTATTCTTGTCTATTTCTATTGTTGAACCATTTGGCAATTCCAAAGACCTTGGTGATGAGAACTTTCTTTTTGGGGTCTTTAGGAGTTGTGTTTGCAATGCTCACAAGCAGTTACAAGGCCAGATCTCCATGGGGTTTGCTTTCTGAAATGACAGTTTTGTGGTGTGTGTCTTAGTAGACTGGAGATGCTACTACACCAGGGCGCTTGGGTTTACTTGCCAATTGGAGTAGCAGTTGTTCATCAGTTGATGTTGGTGTTGTTGAAGTGTTTATTTTTATTTTGAGGGACACAAAGAAGGTGAGTCACTGCTCCACAGAGGTTGTTGCCCTCAATGATGGCTGTGGGATCAGGGTTGGAAGCAATTAAAGACAGTGGGGGTGGGGTGAGGAGCACTGCTTTTCTCAGAGCTCTTGGGTTTAAAATACTAAGCTATATCTTATGAAATCTTAGAGGAGGTGGTAGTAGAAATAATTTTAGTGGTTTGATTTTGCCTGGCTTATGTCACCTTCTGTCTCTCCTTCAGTATAATAATGCATATAATAATACATATTTGTGGATATTAATGATACTGTATTATCATTTTAAGGAGATATTTTTCCTTCTTCTATTTATATGTTTATGTCTATATATCCCTATTGATGTGTATTTAAAAAAAAATCCAGCTTTACATGTAACATAGAAAAAAAAGAGAAAAAAAATAGAAATACTGAGAAGAAAATGGTAAAGTACTCCAGTACCTTTGCAAAGAATATCCAAAATGCAGTCATGAAGAGCTGAACAGGACTGAAACTACTCAACAACAAGAAGCATCACCAACAATAAATATTAAAGTCATTCCCCTAAGAACAAGGGCTATCCACTCTCACTGTTACACTGGGGGAGATATAGGAGATGACATAAACCAGGCAAATCAAAGCTACTTTTAACATGTAATATATACCATATATTAATACACACATATACATATGGTTATTCACTGATAAAATATGATCATTTTAAGGAAATTATTTTTTCTATCACCACTTTTTTATATACACATTTAGCATAGATGAAGACTATATTTTATAGATGACCAAGGGACTTTTTGACATATTGATATTATCAATTTTAATATTTTTTCTAATATCAAACCATCTTTGCACTCCTACTTAAAGTCCTAATTATAATGAATGAAAAATTAATTTACTGCTTTATTATTTTTTGTAGTCAATTTACAAAATAGCTTTATACTATTGCTAATTAAAAAGATTAGTTGTAGTTTGCTGCATTTTCTCTTTTTCAGATTTGGGGATCAGAAAGATATTTGACTCATTCTCTACATAGAAAACAACTTATTCAGTAAAGTAAGTATTATTTCTTTAAATGTTTTGTAGCACCTACTTGATTCTGGTGTCTGAATGTGACAGCCTTTAAATATACTGTTTACTTAGATTATCTTTTTTCATTTATCTTCTTTTGCATTTATTTCCTCAATGTGTATACTTTATATTTTTTATGCATATCCATTCCCCTCTTGATCTCGGCTTTGTTGGAACACAGCTATGTGTAATAGATAGTAAGAGCTGTGATTGTTATTTCATTCTCATCTTGGGCTTTTGTCTTTATTTCTTTCTTTCTAGTGGAGTTCAGAGAGAAACAATCCTGATAGCCACTATCTGACTCTTCTATTGTATTTAATATTCTGCAGATTATTGCAGAGGTGGATGAAATGACTGCTTTTTGTCATCAAATAGAGGTCTTGGGATACAAATTCATCTTCTGTATACTAACTGTGAGCATATACTGTACAAGGAAACAGGGTGGCGTAGATGAGTTATATCTCTTCTTGTTCCTATATAGTGTTGATTTCTTTTACTTGGTTTAAATATTTTGAAACATGCCAGGTATTAGATTAGATGTTTTTCCTCCTTGACATTATTTTGTTGGTGGCATCTTAAATAGATAATAGTTTTCTATGTATTCTCAAATTTTCCAGGCTTCTCACCAAAATTCTTGAGTATATTGTGGTTCATGAATAAGCAGCACATACATAAATCACACCTATAGAAGTGATTTATTATAGTAAATAAATATGATAAATTTGTAACTGTTTGTTTAATAATCACCAAACTAATAATGAGTTTGTCTGTATACCCCTGGGATTTTTTAATATACCCCTTCTGACTCCTCAACCAATATTTTGTGTTCTTATTTCCATTTTTGTGATACAAACTATGAATATTTTTTATACAGTAGATAAACATATAATTGTACTGTATTTAGAAGGTTTCCTGGTGTTCTCATCTTTTGGTATTGGATATATAGTGTCTTCTATTAAGAAAGATGAGGTCAGGTTTGTATTTGAGAGGAAGCTGGTAAAGTGCTTTGCTAGTAATCCATGTGCTACTATGAAGTGCTTGAGGCAATAATTATGGATTTTATCTCTCCTGGCTACTTTCCAGTTTTGCAGAGCAGTCAGAATTTCAGTTACCTTCCTTGAAATAACTATTCTGTTATTTGTTATATTAATGTAATAGGTGCTTTCTGTTTTCTTTCTGATCTAAAATGTGTTTTAATTGTATTAGAACAGAAAATTCCCCATCTTTGAAGGTTTTCTTTCCTCCTATAATTTTTTTAAGATGTGCTTTACAGTAATTTTTTATGTTAAATTACTTATTTCTTCTTTGTGATAGTTCAACTTTGTGTCATCTTAATGTTTTTTACTTTTGTTCACTGATTTTCATTGTTTTAATTGTTTAAGAGTATTCAAGATTTCTGATATAATATGCATTATTATCACTATGTGACCATTCATCAAAATCTCACTTTTTTCATTCTGAACTTGAAAATTTGATTTTTCCCATTCCTCCTATTGATTAAATATGCTAATTATTTATCAATTTTATTGATCTTTTAAAGAGATCTCTTTGTTTTATTTATCAATTCAATTGGTCTTTTATTCCACATATTATTGATTTCTCCTTCTATTTTAATAGTTTCCTCCTTTGCTCTTGCTCTTTGTGAATTAATATCCTCATTTTCTAATTCTATTAACTGCAAACTTAACTTTTTTATTTTTATCTATTATCAATATATGTATTCAGGAATATAAATTTGCCTCAGTACTGCTTTGTTTATGTTTCATAAATTTTGATTTGTTGTATTTATAATGTTATCTTTAATATGATTTGGTTTTCTTTCTGTAATTTGTTCTTTAACTCAGGAATTATTTAACAAGTCATTTTAGTCTCCATAGAGACCTGCATGTTTTGATCATATTTGCCTTATTTGTAGCTACTTTTATTGTGTTATGATCCATAAATGTAATATGTACATAATATTTCTGCCTTGCTGAGTTTTTCTGTAGCTTATTTGTAATCAGTTTTGATGACATAAACATGTATATTAGAAAATAACATGTACGTTGACTCTTTTTGAATTCTATTCTTTCCATTTCTTTCTTAAATCCAGTTTCTTCAGCAATAGTTAAGAATCTGTAAGTTCTTTATCATATGCCATTGAGTTAGATGTTGAAATCACCCACTATTACAGATTGTTTTTCTGCTAATTTATTTTTTATACTATTAGCTGTAGAGATGTTTAATATTAATATGTTCATTTTAACATTTTTAATCTTTAACAATGTAACAGCTTATTTTTGTGTGTATATACATACATGTTTTATATATACATATGCATATGTATTTGTGTACAGATAGGTATAAATACATATATACACATAAACATGAATGTACATATATTGAGGCAATCTAATTTGAATATAAAATTTTGGAATTCACTTCTGCAATTCAGATTTTTTAAAGCTGTTGGAAGCACAAAAGTAGGTTTCAGTGCATCAATATGGTATTGTGGAAAGTTAAGTATGTCTTGGGTCAGAGTACTTGGGTTCTAATCCATCTTTGTCACATGTCACCTAGTCAACTTTGGGGAAGTCAGTCTCTTTTGACTTCACTTTCCTACATGTAAAATGAAAGAGGGTAAACTAAAGAGTTTCTCACATCTGTCTCAGTTCTATATGTGATCCTAAGAATATATATATAGAGAGAGATTTTGACATTAGATGAATAGCATATCTTGTAGGCAGCATATGTATTAATTTAACCATCTAATGACCTTTTTTTTACAGAGGGAAACTATAATTCATATTGAGGGTTATGCTTATTCAATTTGCCTTAAACTTTATCCCTTTGTTAAATGATTTATTGGGTGAGAGAACATTTCTTTTTTTCTATTAAGACTCAAAATCTGTATTTTCTTTAACTCTAAAGTCTAACTCCTCCCTTTCCCTATCTGTTTAAAATATAGGATTTAAGAAAAAGTAATAATAAAATTCATCTGGAAAAACAAGAGGTCCAGAATATTAGTGAAAAGAAATGCAAGAGAAGTTGGCCTACTCATACCAAATCTAAAACTGTGTTATAAAGCTGTAATCATCAAAACTTCTTGGTACTAGCTAAGAAATAGAGTGATAGATTAGTGGAATAGGTTAAGTACACATAACATAGTAGCCAATGACTATAGTAATCTACTGTTTGATAAACCCAAAGTCTCCAACTTCTGGGATAGGAACTCATTATTTTACAAAAACTACTGGGAAAACTGAAAAAAAAAACAGTATGGCAGAAATTAGGCATAGACCAACATCTTATGCATATACCAAGACAAGGTCAAAATGGGTTACTGATTTAGACATAAAGGGCGAAACTATAAGCAAATTAGGAAAGCAAGGAATAGTTTACTATCATGTCTATGGAGTAGGAAAGAATTTATGACCAAATAAGAGGTATAGAACATTATGAAATGCAAAATGGATAATTTTGAGTATATTAATTTAAAAAGTTTTGCACAAACAAAGCCAATGTAACCAAGATTAGAAAGGAAGTAGAAAGCTGAGGGGAAACACACACACACACACACATACACACACACACACACAAACACTACAGCTGGTGTCTCTGATAAAGGCCTCATTTCTAAAACATATAGAGAACCGATTCAAATCTATAAGAATGCAAGTCACTCCCCAATTGATAAATGGTCAAAGAATATGAACAAGCAGTTTTCAGATGAAGGAATTAAAGCCATCTATGGCCATATGAAAAAATGCTCTAAATCATTATTCATTAGAGAAATATAAATTAAAAAAACTCTGAGGTACCACATCACACCTATCAGCTTGACTAACATAACAAAACAGGAAAATAATAAATGTTGGAGAATATGTGAGAAAATTGGAACACTAATGCGTTGTTGTAGAGTTGTGAATTGATCCAACCATTCTGGAGAGCAATTTGGAACTATGCCCAAAGAGCTATAAAATTGTGCATACCTTTTGATCCAGCAATACCACTACTAGGTCTGTATCCCAAAGAGATCATAAAAAAGGGGAAAAGACCCACATGCAAGCCAGCATCATGGGGCAAATTGAATTGGCAACTGAATTGATGGCATTGTTTTCAAGCTCTCAGCACACAGATTGTAAGAGGGTTTGACGATTGATCAGAAGATTACAGGGGACCATTTACAGGTACTGGGAGAAGAATTCTGTTGTGTCATCCATATGTGATTCAGGGTCAAAGTCTCAAGCTGAGGAGGAGCAATAGAAGGAGCAGGGACCATGGTCATAGTTCCTAAGTGGAAAAGAGTGCTTATGGTGACTCACAAACCAGATCAGAGTCCAGGAGAGCAGTAATCCTACCTATCCTTAGATCTGACCATGTTAGCAGAACTAAAAAGATACAGATACCCAGAACTAGCTCTAAAAATTCATTTGAGTCAGATCTACAAACGTTGTGTACAGACATCTGTTCTGCTCCTGGGCCATTTCTCCTGGAGTTGGGTAGCAAACACAATATTGACCATTCCTTGACCCTTTCTGAAGCCACACTAGCTCTCAGGCAGATAGCCATCTTCCAGGTGAATGATCAGCCTATTAAAGAGGACTCTGGCAAGAATCTTGCCACCAATAACTGAGAGATAGACCCTCCCTACCTACTGTGATTGTCACAGGACAATCTATTTAATTTACCTTTATAGAAATGGACAATGGAAGTATCCTTGAACTCCTTGGGCATAACTTCCTCTTGCCATATAACCCAGAACATTTCAGTCAGCATTTGTATGCACAATAGACCCTTTACTTTGTAAATCTCAGCAGGAATAGTATCAGCACCAGGTGCTTTGCCAATGAAAGGAGCCTAATGGCATTCAAAATCTCTTCTTCTGTTGGAACTTCAGCTAGGAAGGGATTGATTTCAATATGAGGTAAATGAGATGCACAGATTTAGAGATATATCCCAAATGTTCACATGGACTATTTGTGCCTGACGGGTGTTAGAACATTCCAAGCTTATGGTCTTATGGTCTGATCAAGCACAGTCAGACACATTGTAACTTGACTAGCATAGTGATGTCCTTTTGGTCCTCTTAAAGAAGGAAGGATGACCAACCAATCAACCAACCAACATACATACATACATACATACATATATACATACATAGCAGATGATGTATATGGGCCTGCCCCAAGTGCTCAGGAGGACTCTAAATGATAACTTTTTTTTTCATGGCAAGTACAACTGCTCAAATAGCAGAAAGAACATCTCAGTTATTCAGGATTTGCCTTGCTGATCAGGGAAATATGAGATTTGTACATAAAGAGCATATTCAAAGGCTAAGAGAAGGTGATCTGAGATTTATATTATACTATTTACATGT
Organism: Vombatus ursinus; assembly: GCF_900497805.2. Taxonomy (NCBI): domain Eukaryota; kingdom Metazoa; phylum Chordata; class Mammalia; order Diprotodontia; family Vombatidae; genus Vombatus; species Vombatus ursinus. The sequence goes on along the minus strand of NW_020948910.1, from coordinate 7,971,506 downwards.
GAATCTAAAACATGATAAAACCAGATCATACAGCAGAAGTTTAAGCTATGTTGTGCTGCCTTTTGGAGTCATTCTTCCTTGAGGACCAAGAAGGCTCAGATTCAGGTCAATAGTGTTGAATGGTATCAACAGAGAATACATAAAACATCCAGGCATGATATTCTTATACCTGTGGAGAAGATGCACACATGCACACTAGATGGGCTCAAAAGAAGAATATAATATTGTTTCCCACACCCAATATACTGAAGCTGAATGGGCTTCTGCTGCAGGATCCCATTAACCTTGTTACTCAAACCCATGACTATCCTCTGTCCTTTTGAATGATGGAACCATGATCTCCAAAACCTCAATTTATTTAAGGAGGGAGCTGACTTCTCACCTGGTTGTACAGCTCAGTGACATGTCAGTCTTCTTGGCCATGTCCCTGTGTCCTGTATGTTATTTCCCCCCAAGCCCAATTTTCAGCTTCCTTTTGTATTTTTTCCTTCAACAGATTGTAAGATCCTTGAGGGGAGAGGCTGTCTTTTCTTTCTTTTTTTTTTTTTTTGTAACTGTAACCACAGAGATTAGCACAGTGTCTGGTAAGTAGTAGGTAATTAATGAATGTTTATTAATTTTTCAATAGTGGGAAGTAGTAGCAAAGTAGGGAACAGTTAGGTGTCTTAGTAGATAGAGCGCTGAGCCTGGAGTCAGAAAAACCTGGGTTCAAATCTAGCCTGAGACACTTACTAGCTTAGTAACCATTGGCAAATCACTTAACCCTTTTTGCCCAAGTTTCCTCTTCTGTAAAATGAGCTGGGAAATGAAATTGCAAACCATTCCAGTATCTTTGCCAAGAAAACTCCATGGACAGTATTAGTGTGAGGTCACCCACAGGGTCATAAAGAGTTAGACATGACAGAACAACAACAAAATACAGCAGAGCAAAAGGTCGTTTTTGCCTTTTACAAAATTAATCTTTTCTGGCATAGCACTAATCATCACAACAATTAGGTACTTGACAAGAAATAGAGTGGGTTGGTAATAAGTAGAGTGAATTAGGTAAACAATATACAGAAGCAGATGACTTCAGTAAGTTAGTATTTCACAAACCCAAAGAGCTCAACTATTAAGGCAAGAATTCTCTATTTCACTAAAACTACTATGAAAACTTGAAATCTGGCAGAAACTAGGCATAGACCAATATCTTACACAATAAACTAGGATAAGGTCCAAATGGGTATTTGATTTAAGCATAAAGAGTGATATAATAAGTAAATTGAAAGATGAAAAAAATATCTCTCAGATCTATTGACAGGGGAAGAGTTCATGACAAAATAAAAAAATAGAGAGGTTCACAGGAGGTAAAATACATAACTTTAGTTAAATAAAATAAAAAAAGCTTTTGCACAAATTAAACCAATACAGTCAAAATTAAAAGAAAAACAGTAAACTGGGAAAAATTATAGCATGTTTTTCTGATAAAGATCTCCTTCATAAAACATATAGGGAACTGATCCAAATTTATAAAAATAAGAGTTATTCTCCAATTAACAAATGTTCAAAGGATGTAAATAAGCAGTTTCCTGCGGAAGAAATAAAAGTTATAAATTGTCATGTGAAAAACGCTTTAAATCACTAATAATTGGATAAATGCAAATTAAAAAACTCTGAGGCACCAACTCATACCCATTAAATTGCCCAAAATGACAAAAAAAGGAAAATGACATTTTACTTAATAGTAGCTTATTTTTTCCAATTACACGTCAAGATAGTTTTCAGCATCAATTTTTGTAAAATTTTGAGTTCCAAATTTTTCTCCCTCCTTTCATTCCCTTTTTCCTCCCCAAGACAGCAAGCAATGCCATATAGGCTATACAAGTATAATCATGTTAAACATACTTCCACTCTAGTCATGTTGTAAAAGAAGAATCAGAACAAAAGGAAAAAAAACCATGAGAAAGAAAAAACAACAACAAAAAAGTGAAAATAGTATGCTTTGATCTGCTTTCAGAATCTATAGTTCTTTCTCTGGATGTGGTTGGCAGAAAATGATAAATATTGGAGGGGATGTGGGAACATAGGTTCACTAATGAACTATTGATAGAACTATGCACTACTCCAAACATTCTGGAAAATAATTTGGAACTATACCCACAGGGCTGTAACACTTACATAGTCTTTGACCCAACAGTGGGCCATTTTTCTACCCCAAGAAGATCAATGGAAAAAAAAAATGAAAGACCCATGTAAAAATATTTATAGCTGCTCTTTTTGCAGTGGCAGAGAATCAGAAACTGAGGGAATGACCATCAATTGGGTAATGGCTGAACAAGTTATGGTATGTGAATGTAATGGAATACTATTTCCCTGCAAGAAATGATGAAGAGGATGGTTTTGGAAAAATCTTATATAAGCTGATGCAAAATGAAATGAGCAGAACCAAGGGAACACTGTACACTGTAACAGCAAGATCATAGCAATGATCAACTCTGCAAGACTATAGCTACCCTAATCAGTGCCATGAATCAAGATAATTTCAAAGAACTGATGATGAAAAATGCTATCTACCTACAGATATGCAACTGATAGATTCAGACTCAAGACTGAAGCATTTTTTCCTTTATTTTTCTTGCCCCCTCCTCATGAGAACATGGTTAATGTGTAAATATATTTTACATGACTTCATATTTGTCATGGGTATCATATTTACTGTCTTCTCATTGACTGAAGGAGGTGTACAGAAAGGGAAAGAATTGGGAACTGAAAATAAATAAACCAAAACAAAATATTTTCTTCCGTAGCAATCCTTAAGTCCATTATAGAACACTATGTTGCTGTGACAAAAAAATGAAGACTGTAGAGTGTCCAACTGTGTTGCAGAAACACATTACAGAAACAATTCTATCCAGTAATGTAATGAAGGCAAAGCTGAGGCTGAGTCTTTGTGGTATGTGTAAAAAGGCTTATTAAATTCAGTGTTGTATAGCACAGTTGGAATTCACATAGGAAAGTTGTGGTCATCATTGAAAAGGCAGATATCTTCCTTCACTTCCAAAACCCTGTCCATATAACCAGAACCAGTCATTCTTTTTTTATAGTTCATTGATTGGGGAAACTCTGGTATATGTCAAGTACTGAAGGTATACTATGGACATTCACCAGTTGAATAGCTTAATAATCTTCCAAGCCTCCCATGCAAAACTACTTACCAGATGATGAGGAACAGTACCAGCAGGGAGCACCAAGGTCATGCTAAAATGTCCAGCTTGATGTTAGACCCTTGAGCACTCTAGCCCTAGAGGATCTTCAATGTCTAGGGAATTGAAAGCTTATCCCAAGAAGAACTTAAACCTGAGGGCTGGCATCCTTATATTAAATGAGTGGGTAGTAGAGTGGGCATGTAAGGCCACACATATAAACCAATTCCACATATTTTTGAATGAGATCATGGACAATCCCTCAAAAAAAAATCCCTCAAAAATGGAGGCCCCCAGGAATCACTCCAAAGGACAATTATTCAGGAGCATCAACCTAGGATCCCATAGTCAGCTTTCTTTATTCATAATAGGATTCAAAAGAAACCAAGGGAAACCAAGATGCTGGTGGAATGATAACATTAAAATGTATTAGCCCATCATGCTTCATTTTTGGATAGAGTGTTTTACATATATGATCTCATTTGAGCTTCACAAGCACTCTGTGGGATGGAAGAACATTATTCTCACTTGAAAGATAAACCAATCCATCTTCCACATATCCATCAAAGTGATCTTTCTAAAGTGCAGATCTACCCATATTACTCCCTTATTCAGTAACCTTCCCTCTTCAGCAAAATCAAGGGACATTTGGTACCTCTAGAGTCAAATATAAGCTTCTCTGTTTGGTTTTCAAATTTCTTCATAAACTGGCTCTAACTGTTCAAGTTTTGTCATATGTTTCCTCCCATTCCAGTATTCTAATGTCTATCAACAGCCAAATTGACCTTTTGCTGTTCCTTTTTCATTTCATTCCATATTCTGTCTCCTTTCTTCTGTATCACAGCCCCATACAAACACTGACCCTCCATATCTGAAATGTATTCCCTCTTCATCCTTACCTCCTAGAATTTTTGTTTCCTTCCCTACTCAGCACAAGAAACAGTTGTTATATGCATACAGGTCTTCTTGAACCTTGACACTATTAGTGTCTATACCTTCCCTTGTCAGTTATCTTATATATATTTTTTCGATGTAGCTTGCATATATGTATATATTTATATATACCTATAAGAAATAATATATTAAATACTGAAATAATCTCCTAAAATAATGTAAGCTCCTTGAAACCAGGGTCTTTTTATTTTTTCTCTGTATCCCTATTTCCAAATGCAATGCTTGGCAAGTCATAGTTGTTAAGTACATGCTGATTGACAGACTGATAAAGAATCTGGATTTTGGAGAAGCCAATTATACACGGTCACATGAACAAGTTTCAGGTGTAGAATCTAAGCCTATTTCTTTCTGGTTCCAAGTCCAGCACTACATCTACTTTTGTACTCTTAGACTTTTTAGAGAAAGATCTGAAGACTATTTTCATTTGCCTGCTTAGAAATTACAAATTTGAGCACACATTCTAAGATATTCTGGGGCCATTGATTTCCTTATATATTTTCTGTCATTAGCTCCTTTTTTGCATCAGTTGATGAAGAGGTAGTCCCTTCTCCTTGACACGGCCATCTGGTATCATTATGTTCTTGATTCCATCTTCTTTAGTTTCTTTTGGAACATGCACCTCTTTTTGACTTCCATTCCCATGCACTTCGGCAGCAAATCTTTATTTAAATTTGATTAATTTTCTATTGCCTACAAACATGTGCTGGTTTCTTCCATGCTTAAGAAAAAGCTTTATTTAACCAAAGAAATCATTCTCTCTACTCCCTTTCCCAGCCAAATTCAAGTGGGAAAAGGGGTTAGATTATGCTCATTGTCTCTACTTCTTACAATCTGATTTCCATCCCCACCACTAGACTGAGAATGTTCTCTTTTCTAGTAATTGCTTAATTAATATCAAATCAAACTCTTGCTGTGTCAAGGGCTGTAGTAATTTATTGGAAAGTAGGTTAGACTTAGCATCAAGAGACCCAGACTCAAATTCTGGCTCTGACATTGTTAAGTTCTTTGACTGCAAGTAAGCCTCTTAACCTTTCTAAGCTTCAGTTTTCTCATTTTGAAAATGGAGTTAATATGTCTTTTTTTCCACTTACCTCAAGTAATTTCTATGAACAAATGACTTTGTAATCCTCAAATATTGTGCTATATGAATGCTTTTAAAAATGCAGTGAATAGAAACTCCTCAAAGTTAGGGATTGGATAATTTTTCAAACCTTTGTAGTCTCTAATTTTGAGCCTTACACAGTGAGATTTAGATTAATAATAACTCATAACCATCCCATCTCACTCAGTAAATTCTTTTGGCAGATACATGGCACAATGGCTAGATCTCTGAACTTGAAGTCAGGAAGACCTGGCTTTGAATCCTACCTTACACATTAACTCTATGATTCTGATCAAGTAAATCACTTAACTACTCTTTCAGTTTCTTTATCTATAAAGTAGGGATGAAACAGCTTTCAGCTTGCAAGGTTGTTGTGAAAATCAAGTCAAACAACATATAAAGTGTTTTGCAAACTTTAAAGCAATATATAAATGCTAGCTTTTAACTATTGTCTCTATGTTACTACGAGGATCAAATATAAACTTTTCTTTTTTCCATTTGGAATTTAAAGCCTTTCCTAATAAAAGCCCATCCTACATGCCATGTCTTCTTAGGCACTCTATGGTTTAGACATACTGGCATACTTGTTATTCCTCATATATTGTACTCCATTTTCCATTTCCATGTTTTTGCCTTGGTTGTCATTCAAGAGTAGAATCTTTTTCCTCCTTAAGTCTGTCTCTTGGAATCTTTGGCTTTCTTCAAATCCCAACTCAGTCACCACATTTTATATGAGGCCTTTGCCATTCCCCTCAGCTCCTATTGCCCTTCGCCTTCCAAGATTACTATGTATATTTGTGTGCATTTTTCCTACTACCTTTAAAAATATATGTTGCCTCCCTCAGTAGGATGTGAAATACTTGAGGTCAGGGGTAGGTTCTCTTTTATCAACATATCCCTAGAGAGTGGTACATAATAAGTGGCTAATAAGTATTTGCTTGCTTGCTTGAGTGATAAAGCCTGTCGTAATCTTCTACTTAAAGAGGCAAAACTTCAAAATAAAATGAAACAAAAAAAACTTTTTGTTTTTCTTTCCTGTACCTTTTAAATGTATTTTGAATATATACAACAGAAAAATTTTAAACAGTGAAAAAGAACAATTGTTTCATCACACTAAATCTTGACTTTCCAGTTAGGGGGTAAATGCCTTGAGGTCAGGAACACTTTTTTTTTTAACTTCTCTTCTATCCCCTACAGAGCCTTGTATAGTATGGGAAATGCCAAAAAAAATGTCATAAACACTCTGTAAATATTGAGTCACTTAATAATTGCTGAATTTAGAAGCCATAAACTTTATCTCTGCTTAAAGAGGGGAGGTAATAGTTGAGTCAAGTCTTAATGGAAATGATTTGGTTGGTGGTGTCATTCAGTGGTTTTTCAGTCATGTTCAACTCCTCATGACCCCATTTGGGGTTTTCTTGGCAAAGATACTGAAGTAGTTTGCCATTTCCTTCTCCAGCTCATTTTATAGATGAAGAAACTGTGGCAAACAGGGTTAAGTGACTTGCCCAGAGTCCCACAGCTAGTAAGTTTCTGAAGCCAGATCTAAACACTGGAAGATGAGTTTTCCTGACTCTAGGCCCAGCCCTCTATTCACTGCTCTACCTGGCTGAGCCAATATAAGTGATAGATGGGAATTAATGGAAAGTATGGCTTTCGAAATAAGGAAAATTAAATGAGCTAAGTGGTTTTTATAAAAAGAAAGTTGTGTATTGGTTGTGGCAAAGACATTTAATTATAATATATCTTTGATATTAGAGAGGCAGCATGTCATATTAGAATTACCGCAAACTCCTACTTAAGAACACTTGCCCAGATCCTTTCTTTGATACCTACCAACTATGTGACCAGGATCAAGTCATTGAAACTCTGAGCCTCGGTTTCCTCATTTGTAAAATAATAATAATGATTCTTGTAGTACTATTCCATAATGAAGCTCAAATGAGATAATCTCAGTAAAGTACTTTGTAAGCTTCAAAATACTATTTAGACTTGATTCTTTGAGATCAATAATAATATACTACTGTTGTATTTTTTTTTCTTTGTACTTTGAAGTTATCTCTCCATGACAATTGGGGCCCCTATCCAGATATAAAATAAAGGATGTTTAAAATACTTTGATGGTTCTATTTTCAGACCTAAAAGTCATACTACTACTATCAATCTTTCTGGAAGCTACCGATAATCAAAGAACACTCTCCGGGCCTTTGGATACAAGACATTTAGAGGGGAATATAATGGAAAAAAACTCAAAAGATTTTTTTAAATGTAGGTTGACCCATCTATCATCAATCTAGTGTGAGTCTCAAGCCTTGTAGAGGTGCACAGAAAGCTTCCTTCTCATCTCACAGGCCTCCTCTCATGATGTAAGGACTGCTAGAATTTTTCCCACTTTAATTCCACATAATTTCTACTCCAGGAAGCTATTTTTTTTTCATTTTGCCCATTATTTTTACCTAAGGTAAAACTCTGCACCCACATGGCCTTCTTCATTAAACAAATCCCCTGAGAGTAGCTGACAATTTTTGCCAAAGGGAACATTCTCAATTATGGACTTCCCTTAGAAAATGAAGCAGCAGACAGAACCTTATGTTTTCTGCCCAAGTAGATATCTGATCAGGAGTTGTGTGTATATGCCCTGCCTCAGAATCCATTGGATTATAGATTTAGATCTGGAAGGGACTTTAGAGACCAAATAGTTTAATCTTTTCATTTTAACATTGAAGAAACTGAGCCTAGGGTAACATGCCCAATGTCATCCAAGTAATATACCAGAGTGTACCAAGTACATGTATGTACTAAGCGTAGCAAGTACCAGTATGTACTAAGTACCTATATGTATTATCTACCAGTGTATACTAAGTACACGTAAGTATTTAGTTCCAGAGTTTACCAAGCACATATATGTTCAAGTGACATTCCCAAAGTCATGCAGGTAATATGTACGAGAGGTGGGATTTGACTCCAGACCCTTTGACTCTAGATTTCATGCTCTTCGCATGACAAAATAAAAAATGATCATTTGGCAAGTGTTAGTTAATAGTGCTACTAAAATGAGGGAAAATTAATTAATCTAAATAATCACCCAACTAAGTTATTCTTAGATCAAAAATTCCCTAGATGACATTGGCTAAGTAGACCACTTTCTTTTTCTAATTGAAACAAATATTTTCTTAAGATAATAAGCAAGAAAATGTATAATCTTATACACTTGGACTTTTAATTCAATACTTTTGATGGCATTGATTATAGGCATCATGCTTATTACATTTCCAAATAACATCAACTTGGAAATTACAATAAGTATGTTGAATGACAGTATACAAAAATTGCTTGATAGGATAGAATGATGGGTCTAAACAATAAAATGAAATTTAATAACAAGAAATTTAAATTTCTATATCATGGTTCAAAAATCAACTTTGTATATACAAACAGGAGTCATGGCTACATAATAGTTCATCTGAAAAAAGATCTGAAGGTTTTAGTGGCCTGAAAGCTCAATGTAAGTCAACAGTTTGAAACAGTGACCAAAAAAGAGTATATACAATATCTTACTAGATTAGAAGAGACATTCTACTAAGAGACACAGCATGGTGTGATTTGGAACCTTGCCCCACAGTGAAGAAAACCTAGTTTCAAATCCTGCCTCTAACAAATAACTGACTGTGTGATCCCTGGGCAATTCATTTAACTTCACAGTACTCTAAGCCACTTTCTAACATTCTGCAAATTAGAAAGTTGCTGATATGCTTGTGGGATGCAGTTTCTTCCCTAGAAGTTTTCCATGTCAGTGAAATCATAGATACCAAGAAGAAAACTATTTCACTGTAGCGAAATTGTTTCAAATTGTTTTCATTGACCAGAGAAAATTTTCAGACCCAATCTAGAGTGCTGTGTTCAGTACTTGGCACCACGTCTAAAGAAGATATTGATACACTGGAAAGGGTTCACAGAAAGGTAAGACTCCCAAGCCCACAAATCTTTCAATCTTCCCAATTTTTATCATTCTTAATAACCTTGGAATCATCCTGCATTCCTTACTCTCCCTCACTCCACATAGCCAATTAATTTCCAAGTTTCATGAATTTACCCTACAAGGTCTATCTTATATTCATCCCCTTCTCTACTCTCACATAGCCAGTACCATAGTTCAGGCCCTTATCACTTCTCAAAACTTGTATTATTATAATAGCCTCCTTATTGTTGTCCCTGTCTTAAGTCTCCTCTTTCCAATCTACCATCCACATACCTGCCAAAGTCATACTCTTAGTTCACAAGTGAATTTCAAAAAGTGAATTTCTGATCTGTCAGAACCCAGGATGGTTCCAGGAGAGGAGTCTTCTGCTCAATAAATCCTTCAAATATAAACTTCTCTGTTTGGTATTTAAAACTCCATACAACTAGCTCTGATCTATTTTTTTCCCCAAGCCTACATATTATTCTCTTTCACGAGCTCTATGGTTTATCCAAACTAGCTGTCTTGTAGTTCCTTACATACGACATTTCACTACTTATCTCTGGGCCTTTGAACAAGGTGACCCAAGCTTAGCCCTACTTTCCTTCACACTCAGCTCAAGCCCTTCAAGAAGATGTTCTTCCTGATTGCCCAGTTTCTAGTATCTTTTTCATCTCCACCCCAAAAACAAACAAGAACTTCATGTTTATGTTGCAAATACTTAGACAGGTGGAGAGCCAAAAGAAATAGAGGATTTATCTATGCTAAACACTATACTAATTGTTGGGATTACAAATACAAGCAAGCAAAGCAATCCATGCCCTCAAAAAGCTTAGGTCTGTAGGGAGACACAACACAAATGGAAGCTAGACGGGGAGAGGGGAATCTGGATGTGTGCTCAGTCATAGTTTGGAGCTGGTAACTGAGACTTGGGGTAAAACTTGGTTCTGGGCAAGACAAGGTAGAAGCTGACCTCTCAGAAGCCAGTGTATTTCCAAGGAAGGAGTCCAAGATTGATGACGGGGAGAAGGCAAGGATGATGGCTGTAGGAGAGGCAGCATGGTTTGGAGCTGGTGGTTGGGAAGTTTCCTCTCCCTATTAGATCATAATCTCCTTGAGGAAAGGGACTGCTTCTTTTTTTCCCCCTCTCCTCTCCTCTACTTTTCTCTCCCCCTTTTTTTTCCTTTCCTCTCTTCTTCTCCTATCTTCCCTCCTCTCGTTTCCTCCCCTCTCTCTTCTTTCCTCCTCTCTTCCTTCCTTTTATCTTTGTAACCCTTGCCCTTAGTATAGTGCCTAGCAGGGGCAACTGGGGGCGCAGTGGATAGAGCACGGTCCCTGGAGTCAGGAGGACCTGAGTTCAAATCTGGCCTCAGACAGTTGACACTAGCTGTGTGACCTTGCACAACTCACTTAACCCCAACTGCCTTGCCAAAAAAAAAGTATAGTGCCTAGCACATAATGAATGGTTACTGTATGTTTGATTGACCAAGATAAGAATGATTGGGGATATGTCATACATGGATTGGCTGAAATAAATGAGGATTAGTCTGGATAAGAGAATACCAGGGGGAAGGGAGATGATAACCTTCAAAAACTAGAATAGAGTTTACATGATGCAAAAAAAAAAAAGATTAGGTTAGTCCTGATTGGTTTCAGAGGGCAAACCTAGGAGTGATGAGAGGAAGAGGTGCACATAATTTTGGCTGGGTGTAAAGAAAACATTCTTCACAATTATGCTTTCCAAAATGGGATAGGTTGTCTCAGTAGTAAATGAGTGCCCTAATCACTGGCGGTCTTTGGGCTTGATGAACACTTATTGAGATTAGTTGGGAACATTTTTATTCAAATACAGGCTGGACTGGATAATTCAATTATTTCTACCAAGGCCAAGAAACATTTAAATATAATTATACAGATGCCACGCTATGAATATGCCAGCGAAAGAAGTACCAGATGAGCCCTAGGGTTCTTCAGGACAACTGTTTCTAGTCATAACATTAAGAAAAATATTCTCCCAACTATTTCTTATGTAAACCTGGAACAAATGAAACCTTGGGTTATTATTCTTGAAATCTAATGCCAGAAAGAACTGAATCAAATTGATGGCTTTGTACTACAATGGGAATTTCATTTTTTTCCATTCCTGATACCTGTCTTGGATTGGCAAAATGTGATAACCTTTAAAAATGTACTTAACTTTGGAAAGAAAAAAAAACTTAAAAAAAATACTTTTTCCCTGAAGTTTGACACTGAGCTGAATTCCTTTCCCATATCCCTATCATTAAAAACAAACAAACAAAAAAAACATGCTTTATTCTAAACTTTCTCTGTCCAACATATTTTCTTCAGACTTCTCCCATAAGTAGTGTAATCTAATTCCCTACTTCTGATATAAAAGTCTCAGCAGAAAATGTGAGAAGTCATTTAAGATGAAATAAAAGGTGATTTCACATACAGGATTATGAAACTTAGATGGCAAAAGAGAAAGTTCTTAAACCATTCCTCCCCCTAAAATAGTTGTCCAGAAAAGTATGTGTGGTAAATCTTTCAAAAGTTATCATATAACCATAGCCTTTTCAAAAGGGACAGGCACTTCAGAGGCCTATTACCTAATTCTCCTGTTTTTAGATAGATTTGTACCTAAGCCATTGAAAACCTTCCCAGATGATCTGGTTCACTTTATTTTTGGCATTCTAATTTACATGTTTGAAACAAAATGGCTTTGGCTTCTCTGCTTAAAATATCTTTGTGTGGGTGGATATAAAGCTTCTTTTCCTCCAAGGAAGTACAGGTATGGAACACCCACACCATTATGTGTGTGTATGTGTGTGTTGGATGGGCATCTTCAGGGACTGACACGACTAGAAAGAGCCTCAAGAATACCAAAGCATTTGATACATTTTTTGGTGTATTTAATGTGGATGACCCTGAATATATAAATACGTATATGTATACACAGAGAAGCAATGTAGTATAGGAGATCTACAGTTCTTGCTTATACCAGTTATCTTGTAATACACATGTTGCATGAATGTACGGCATATATGCATAATGTGTGTTACATATATTTGGTATATAAATATATATGTATGTGTGTATGTATATATGTGTGTGTATCTATCTATCTATCTGTATATATATATATATATATATATATACACACATACATTTTTATGTGTGTATGTATATTCATGCCTTCCTCAGATAGATTGTAACCTTCTTGAGGGTAAATTTTTGCTATCTTTATATTCTCAGTGATTGGCATAGTACTTAATATAGTATACAATAGATATCTAATGTGTCAAGTCAATAAGCACTTATTAAGCTCCTATTGTGTGCCAGACAATGTGCTAAATGTTGAGAATATAAAGACAGGGTAAATAAAACCGGTAAATGGTCTTAAGGGGCTCACAGTCTAACAGGGGACAACATGCAAGCAATTATGTACAAACAAGAGATATACAGGGTAGATATGAGGTAATCTTAAAGGGAAGGCACTAAGATTAAGGAGACTAGGAAAGACTTCTTGTGTAATATGGGATTTTAATTGTGACTTGAAGGAATCCAGAGAAATCAAGAAGTAGAGATGAGGAAGGAGATATTTTCTGGTATTGAGGACAATCAGTGAAAATGTTCGTTGATTTATGAGTTAATTGATTGTTAGAATGCCAGCTTTTTGCATTAGGAATAACTGGATTCAAGCCCTTGCTCTCAAGTATACTAATGGTATGAACATGGACATCTCACTCTATCCTTAGTACCTTAAATAACTATATAAAAACATTAGGTATTAGTTAGTTGGCATTATGTATTAGTGAAAAGAATCCACACTTAGTTTTCAAATGACTAAATCATAGGTTCAACATCAGTAAATTATGTGAATTTAAAATTAATAAAATTTCATAATGAGACAAAGGGGAACTTAAATGAAAAAAAGCTATCATTGGCAATTATGCTTTCATGATAAAGTCAACAAATAATAGACAACCTTATTACATAACTATATGTACCTATACATCCCTACAAATAAATGTTTATATACTTAGATAATAATTTAAAAAATTCATAGAATTTAAAAATATTACATAACAGATTTGTCTCTAAGATTTTTATAAGACTAACCCCCTCTTCTACTCCTCCTTTCCCACCCAGTGTTGCAGATACTATTTCAAAACTTCAAATTATTCAGGTCTAAATGCCAGAGGCTTGGTACAGTTTCTCTGAGTGCTTTTCCGAATAAGGGACTCTTAATTCCAAAGATTGTTGACAGAACTGACTCAAGTACATCAGCTCATGCACAATATGTTGTTCCTTCTTTGGAACTGTACATATTGTTTTTCTCCCTCTTGTGGATGTTTATTTGAAGGATGAATAGGTCACTCTTAGCAGGAGAGCTCATCACATGACTGCCAGATACAGAAGACAGATGAGTCAGTTCCACACAGACTACAAATTATGCACACTGGATAAATCTATATTCATATTTGCATTTGACCTAAGCTTCAACTTTAAAAATAGGTTTAACAGAAATTATGCTGAAATCCAGAAATTGTTTTGCTGGGAAGAAAACAAGTTAAGCAATGCAATTTAAAGAAGAAGGTCCCTTCTGCTAGAAAGATATCACATTAACAATGAAATTCTAGATGCCAGTCTGAGTGTAAGTTCCCATTCAAGAACATATTGCACATGAAACTTCTGAAATGTATTTAGCCCATGCATGATTGATGGCTATTGCTGCAGTACTGAGACCTTAGCCTCTGTCCATCCTTTGATTGTCATTGTGGGAGATTGTCTGAATGTGGAAAATAGTTCCATTTCCACAGCCAGTTTCACCAAGGTGGAGTAGCATGCAGGCCATTTTGGTCAGAGCTGTTATTTAATGTGTGTATTTGCATATGTTTTATGTATATCTTCATTATGTGTTCCACAAGCATCTGAGCAACACTCTACCTCTTTTCCAAATATGTATAAATGAATATGAGTTAGTTGGGAAATTCAGACTGCTTCTTACAGGAACTGCAGCAAAATCTAAAAAAAGAAATCTGCAGCGAACAAGAGCACAGTGGTAAATATGGCACACATACATGTATTCATCCTTCTTGGTCTCAGTGACAGAAGAGGCTGGATATTAGATCAGAGATGTCTCAATTTGCCCCTGGTGTTTCCTGTGGCAGCTGATTGTTACATTCCAGGTTGGGCTTTGATTTCAGAAGGTCAGCAAAATAGAGATCAGGAAACAAAATGGCAGAAAAACGGGAGAAAATAAATGTGTCTGAGGAGAAAAGGGTATACAGGAAATGGTGGTTAACTAATACCTAGAAATGAATCTTTCATCTACTACAACCCATTCCTTAAACATTTTGTTCAAGGTCATAATGCTTATTAATGGTAGAGATGAGACTAGAACCTACATCTTTAATTGTCAGCTCATTCTCTCTTATTACAATGATTTGACTCGGTATTCAACCATAAGTGGTAGAAATAGAAATGAAAGTTGACAGCTTTTTCCCTCATTTGTACTCTCTGCCTCTGTCTCCCTGTCTCTCTGTCTCCCTGTCTCTCTCTCTCTTTCACATTGTCAGGACAGGTATTTCCACAAAAAATGCCCAGGAATTTGTAAGAATGGTTATTTTTTTTCCTCACTATGAATTATTTACACATGAGCCCTCACAACATCTTTAAGGCAACAGATGAGGAGTACTTTTGTTTATAAGGAACTGAATCTGAGAGTGACCTAGGTAACTTCTTGTGAGTAGGGACTTTTTGTTTTATTCCTGTCTTTGTATTCCAAGTGCTTAGCAAACTATAAGTGTTCAATAAATGCTAGTTGATTGACTGATTTAATGCCAGAGACTAAAGATATCTTTCTAGTCATTAGTATTGTTACATCTGCATACGGTATATTTTACTTATCTCTGCTTTAACTACATTATTATTATTATTATTATTACATCCTTTGAAGCATCTGTGAACAACATGTGGTACTGAGTTCAAATTTGCACTCAGAAATTTAATTGGCTGTGTGACCCTGGGCAAATCACTTAAGCTCAGTTTACTTCAATTTCCTCAGTTATATAATGAGGTAAATAACAGCATCTACCTCCCAGGGTTGTTGTGAAGATCAATTGAGATAATGTTTGTTAAGCATTTAGAACAGTGCCTGACACAGAGTAGGCACTAGATAAATCCTTATCCCTTAACCCTTTCTCTGATAACATACAAACACACATATAATATATATATATGTATATATAAAACACATACATACATACATAAACACATCCTCTTGAAAGCAAAGGAAAACAGCATAAAACAGAAGTAATATATTTTTAAAAATCTACCCTCTTGAAAGAAAAGGAAGACAGCACAGAAAAAAAAGTAATATATAAATGAATAACAGCAGGGAGAGTCTAGAGTGATTCTATGAGTTAACTTCATGGTAATCATCAAAGTCAATCAATCTCCCAATTTTTTTTATAATAATATTACAATCCATGGGGCATTGAATAGGGCTCTTAGAGTTATTTTCTTAATTTGTATGGACAATGAAATTATAAGGTTGACTTAATTAAAATGAATATAGTTTTTATTCATTTCACATATCACAAAAATAAAAATAAAATAGCTAACATTTCTATGGTGCTTTGAGGTTTGTGAAATGTTTTAAATATATTATCACATTTGATCCTTACACCAATCCTATGAGGTCAGTGTTATTATTATAACTATTTTATAGATGAGGAAACTGAGGTTGAGGATTTTAAGTGACTGGCCCAGTGTTGCACAGCTAGTTAAGTTCTGAGGCAGGATTTCAAATCACTTCTTCCTAATAACAGAGCCAGCACACTGTTCACTATACCATTTGTCTACTGATCAAAATGCTGACATACTTACATTTTTGTTAAAGCACATAATTAAAAATTCCCCTTTTCTTAAGCTCTGAGAAAGCCCAATTGTATAGTGTTCTAGTAATACTATATTAGGCAATATATCCTTATATAAAACCATAGTGTACCCTAATAGCTTATCAGAAGGGAAAAGGAAGCTTTGGCACCTGGTATATATATTAAATATTATTTGGTAATAATCCAAAATCAGTTTTTCGATGAAAAGCATCAACATTCCATTCAGTAAAATAGAAACTATTATTAATCAGCTAGGTGGTGCAGTGGATAGAGTGCCAGGTCTGGAGTAAGAAAGCAGAGTTCAAATTGGCCTCAGACACTTGGTAGCTGTGTGACTCTGGAGAAATCACTTAACCCTGTTTGCCTCAGTTTCTTCATTTTTAAAATGAGCTGGAAACGAAATGGCCAATCACTCTAGTATCTTCATCAAGAAAATCCCACAATTGGGGGCCTCTAGGTTGCACAGTGGATAGAGATCTGCTCTTGTAGTCAGGAGAACCTGAATTCAAATCTGGCCTCAGCAGTTGACACTTACTAGCCATGTGACCCTGGGCAAGTCACTTAACACCAATTGCCTCACCCCCCCCAAAAAAAATTCCAAATGGAGTCATGAAGAGTCAGACAACTGAAACAAGTGAAACAAGTATAATACCACCACCATCACCGACAACAATACCACATCAATCATTATGTTATCTCTGAGAATTAGAGAGAGCTGTAATCATTCTAAACTTAAACTTTAAATGTATGATCTCAGTATAACTAAGATTATTTTATGCTCAAAAAATTCTTCCAGGCCAATTTTAGATCTAAACACTACTGGTACCTTTAAATAGGGCTTATTACCATTTGTTCAATGAGTCTATTGCTCCTGTTAATTATAATGCTAAAACAAAATTCAAGATATATTTTGAATTTATTTAACATAGTTTCATATTTTTTTTCTAATTTTAGATACGTATGAACATCGCAGCATCTGAATGAACAGGTGAGGACCTGAATGCCAATTTGTAACATTTTCTAACTATGTCCCACACAGAAAAGGGCAATCTTAAGGTGAGATCTTAACATTATGTTATAAGATAGGTAGTTTGAAGTACTCACATGTAGAAAACTTTGAAAGAAATAGGTGTCTTCAACACCAACATGAATTCTTTAAGACGTATTTTCTGTACCTCTTTTCTCATTGTAAAGAAAGATTTTTTTTCCTACAATGTTACCAAACTGTTATGATGGACAGCTGTGTCTAGTAACAGAATCAGATGTGACTGAAAGATTTGTTGAGAGTGTTTAATAGCTAATCTAAAGTTCTGCTAGTAATACTATGAAAAAAAAAGTCTCTGCCTCCTCCACTATTCCACTAAGATTGTGAGAGTATTTTAATAATTAAAGAAATAAAGATTAAACATATCTATTGAAAACATCTGCATTATGTTTGCATCTAATTCTTGAGAAAAGGGAGGGGAGAAGAAAGCCCTTTTCAAGAATGCCAAATTATATTGTTTGCAATATATCAGACATTTCTACTGTGTTTAAAAAGTTTGCGCTGGAAAACTGGAGTCTTTGACATTGTAACATTTAATGATGAAAGTATTTTTAAAAGTAGAAATTTCCCTTTTCTGGAGGTCTTCAGCAAAGGCTGAATGACCTCTCACTAAGGATGTTGTGAAAAGCATTCTTGCTTAATTGGGAAATAGATTAAATAACTTCTAAGGACTTTTCTAGCTTTGAGATTATTTGGTTTCAACTGTTCATAGACTCTCTGTCATTATAAAGTTTTATCATTCTGCACATATAATAAATCTACACATTTCTCTTTATAGCTCTGACTTTGCTTCATATTTATTTTGATTCATAAACAGAAGTGTCCTACCAAGGTGGACATCATCAAAAGCATAGAATGAAGAAGTCACATGTGTCATTACCATAAGAATAAAAAATCCCCACCATCCTTCACATTTTATTTAGGTCTTATTCATTTATTCTTATCTTTTCAAACCTCTCATACATCTCTCTCTACTCATTTTCTCAGCTAAGGACCTCACTTTATATTTTTCCTGGGAAAATGGAGGTCATTAGACAGGAACTCCCTCTTCTCTTATCTTCACCTCAAAATCTTTTGATGTAATCTGCTCTCTTCTCCATTACTCCAGTCTCTGATAATGAGGTGGGACTTCTCTTTGTCAAGGCTAACATCTCAACATGTAACCTGCAACCCATTTTCTTCTATATTCTCCAGAAGATTGCCCCTTCAATTAACATACTCCCAAAACAATCTTCAAGCTTTCCCTTTCTACCGGTTAATTCCCTGCTTCCTAGAAATGCAATAAAAATTCCCCATCTCCTTAATATATCTTCATTAAAGCTTACCATCCTGTCAAGCAATTATACTACAGTAATCTTCCATCTTTTCCAGCCAAATTCCTAAGAAAAGCTGTCTATATTCATTGTCTCCACTTCCTCTCCTTTTATTCACTCCTCATCCTGCTTGAATCCAACCTCAGAAGTCACTACTTAATTGAAATTGTTCCTTCCAAAGATATCAATGATCCCTTAATTATTAAACTGGTTATCCTTTTCTTAGGCTTCAATGACCTTGTCCTCCCTACAGCATTAGAGGTGATTTATCACTTTCTCATCCATGATAATCTTTCTTTTCTAGGTTTTCACAACTCTATTCACTACTAATTCTTCCCATACCTGTTTAATTGTTCCTTTTCAATCACCTTTTCTCATTCTTCATCATTAACACACCCCTTCACTGTGGGCACACCTTAAAACTCTACCTAGTGTTTTCTTTTCTTCTCTCTCCCCACACATTTGGTGACCTTATCAGTTTTTATGAGTTTAATTATAATTTCTATACTGATAATTCCTATCCAGATTTCTATATTGTTTTTCTCCCGAGTTTCAGTCCAATATCTAAAGCTTCCATTTGCATAGTTCTTTTCTTAAGTTATTTATTTAGTTTTAGTTTTCAACATTTACTTTTATAAGATTTTGAGTTCAAAATTTTCCCCCCTCCCTATCCCCTCCACAAGATGGCATGCAATCTGATATAGGTTATACATGTACAATCACATTAAACATATTTTCACATTAGTCATGTTGTGAAAGAAGAATCAGAACAAAGGGGGATAACATCAGAAAGAAAATTTTTAAAAAGGAGAAAATAGTATACTTCAATCTGCATTCAAACTCCGTAGTTCTTTCTCTGGATGTGGCATTTTCTATCATGAGTCTTTTGGAATTGTCTTAGATAATTGCATTGCTGAGAAGAACTTAGTCTATCAAAGTTGGTCATCACATAAGGTTGCTGTTATTGTATACAATGTTCTCCTGGTTCTGCTTACTTTACTCAGCATCAGTCCATACAAGTTTTTTCAGATTTTTTTCTGAAATTCTCCTGCTCATCATTTCTTATGGAACAATAGTATTCCATTATATTCATATACTACAACTTGTTTAGCCACTTCCCAATTGATGGGCATCCCCTCAATTTCCAATTCTTTGCCACCACTAAAAGAACTCCTATAAATATTTTTTGTACATGTGGGTCCTTTTTCCTTTTTTATGATCTCTTTGGGATATAGACCTGGAAGCTATATTGCTGGGTCAAAGGGTATGAACATTTTTATAGCACTTTGGGCATAGTTTTTAATTTACTTTTCAGAATGGTTGGATCAGCTCACAATTCCACCAACAATGCATTAGTGTTCTAATTTTCCCACATCTTCTCCAACATTTATCATTTTCCTTTGTCATCACATCACCCAATCTATTAGGTGTGAGGTGGTACCAAAGAGATGTTTCAATTTGCATTTGTCTAATCAATAGTGTTTTAGAGCATTTTTCAATATGACCGTGGATAGCTTTAATTTCTTCATCTGAAAACTGCCTGTTTATATCCTTTGACTATTTTTCAATTGGAGAATGACTTGTATTCTTATAAATTTGACTCAGTTATCTATATATTTTAGAAATGAGGCCTTTATCAGAGACACTGGCTCTAAAATTTGTTTCCTAGCTTTCTGCTTCTCTTCTAATCTTGGTTACATTGGTTTGTTTGTGCAAAACCTTTTTAATTTAATGTAATCAAAATTATCCATTTTGCCTTTCATACTGTTCTCTATCTCTTGTTTAGTCATAAATTCTTCTGTTCTCCATAGATCTGACAGGCAAACTATTCTTTGCTCTCCTAATTTGCTTATTGTTTCACCCTTTATGTCTAAATCATGTATTCATTTTGACCTTACATTGGTATATGTTATAAGATGTTGGTCTATGCCTAGTTTCTGCCATTCTCTTTTCCAGTTTTCCCAGTAGTTTTTCCTCAAATAGAGAGTTCTTATCCCAGAAGCTAGAGTTTTTGGGTTTAGCAAACAGTAGATTACTATAGTCACAGACTCCTGTCTTATGAACCTAAACTATTCCACTGATCCACCACTCTATTTCTTAGTCAGTGCCAAGTAGTTTTGATGATTGCTGCTTTACAATACAATTTTAGATCTGGTATGGCTAGGCCACCTTCCCTGGCATTTATTTTCATTAATTCCCTTGATATTCTGGACCTTTTTTTATTCTTCCTGATTAATTTTGTTATTGTTTTTTTCCAGCTCTATAAATTATTTTTTAGTAGTTTGATTGGCATTGCACTGAATAAGTAAATTAATTTAATTAGAACTGTCATTTTTATTATAGTAGCTTAGCCTAATCATGAGCAACTGATATTTTTCCAATTATTTAAATCTGACTTTACTTGAGTGAAAAGTGGTTTATAATTGTGTTCATATAGTTCCTGGGTTTGTCTTGACAGGTAGACTCCCAAATATTTTTAAATGGAATTTCTCTTTCTATATCTTGCTGAATTGGGCAAATGGAAGCTAATGACTCTATGAGACATCAAGAATCAGTCAAACAAAATTGAAAGAATGAAAATAATTGAAGAAAATGTAAAATACCTCATTAGAAAAACAAGTGACCAGGATAAAAAAAAGAGATCCAGGACAGAAAATTTAAAAATCATTGATCTATCTGAAAGCCATGATCAAAAAAAGGGCCTGGACAGCATCTTTCAAGAAATTATCAAGGAAAACTGCCTTGATAGCCTAGAACCAGTGGGTAAAATTGTCATTGAAAGAATCCACCAGTCACCTCCTGAAAGAGATCACAAAATGAAAACTCTGAGGAACATTGTAGCCAAATTCCAGAATTATCAGGTCAAGGAGAAATGAATTCAAGCAACCAGAAAAAACAATTTAAATATTGTGTAATCACAGTCAGGATTACACAAAACTTAGCAGCTTCTACAGTAAAGGACCAGACCGCTTGCAATATGATATCCCAGAAGGCAAAGGAGCCTGGATTACAACCCAGAATCAACTACACAGCAAACATGACCATAATCTCTCAGGGGAAAGGATGGGCATTCAATGAAATAGGGGACTTTCAATCATTGCCTTTGGAAAAAAAATAGAGTTCAGGGAGGAACGCAGATGGCAGAGTGAAAGCAAGGACTCACCTGAGCTCTCCCCCAAACCTCTTCAAATACCTCTAAAAAGTGACTCTGAACAAATTCTAGAGTGACAGAACACAAAAAGATACAGAATGAGGCAGATTACCAGCCCAAGACAACCTGAAAGAAAAGGTCTATTGCACCAGCCTGAGAAAGGAGTGTCCAGTGTATAGGGCACAGCACAGACCAGTCCCAAGCAAAGCCTGAGCAAGCTTCAGGGGACGGAATCACCAGCAGCAGTGATGGATCCCAGTCTCCTAAGCCTACAGACTTGAGAGACAATTTAGAAGGTCAGCAGAAGTCTGTTGGAACTGGTTGAGAGAGAAAAGCAGTCCAGAGCAGGGCTGCAGGGCATGCCAATACAGCCCCTGCACCAGTAAACCAGGAATAGCACTTACGAGTGACTGAATCAGCAGCAGTAGCAGCAGCAGCAGCATTAACAGCACTGCTCTTGGAAGTATTAGCCCACAAACTGAATGTTTGAAAGTCACCTATTTATTCCACATCACACCTATCAGAATGACCAACATGACAAAATAGGAAAATGATAAATGTTGGAGAGGATGTGGGAAGATTGGAACACTAATACATTGTTGGTGGAGTTGTGAAATGATCCAACCATTTTGGAGAGCAATTTGGAACTGTGCTCAAAGGGTTATCAAAATGTGCATATCCTTTGACCCAGCAATAACACTTCTAGGGCTATATTCAGAGAGATCATACAAATGGGAAATGGACCCACATGTACAAAAATATTCATAGCAGCTCTTTTTGTGGTGGCAAAGAATTGGAAATTGAGAGGATGCCCATCAATTGGGGAATGGCTGAGCAAGTTGTGGTATATGAATGTGATGGAATACTGTTATGCTATAAGAAATGATGAACAGGCTGACTTTGGAAAAACCTGGAAAGACTTGTATGGTCTGATGCTGAGTGAAGTGAGCAGAACCAAGAGAACGTTGTACACAATAACAGCCATGTTGCATGATGACTAATATTGATAAACTTAACTCTTCCTGGCAATACAAGGATCTAAGACATCTCCAGAGGTCTTGTGATGGAAAATGCTATCCACACCCAAAGAAAGAACTATGGAAGTTGAATTGCTAATTTTTTTCTCTTCTGTTGAGTTTTGTTTCCTCTTTCTGATGGTTCCTCCTATTGGTTTTAATTTCTACTTACAACATCACTAATGTGAAAATATGTTTAATATGAATATAAATGTATAGCCTATATCAGATTGTGTGCCATCTTGGGGAGGGTGGCGGGGAGGAAGTGGGAGAAAAGTTTTAAACTCAAAAGCATATGGAAGTGATTATTGATAAATCAAAATAAATTAATGAAAAAAATAAAAAAAGAAAGTCACCTATTTAGACTTCCTGGAACCAAGATGGCTGAATAAGCAGTAAGTCACTCTTACCATTCTTTATTGACCTTGAAAAACCCAGATAATATTGTTCTGACAAATCCTGAAATAGAATATTCAGGAGAAAGACTAAATGCAGCAGTCTTTTAGCTTATGAGGCTACGGGTATTAACAGAAAAAGTCCTTCTTGCTGTGGCTGAAGGAGACCAGTACAGCAAGGCAGTGGCAAGCCCATCCTAGCAAACCAGTAATCAAGCCCTTAGCCCACAGCACAAGAAGCCTGGGACGGTGACCCTTGTGCCCCAGAAGCAGAAATCAACTTTATTTTTTTATTAATTAATTTATTTTTAGTTTTCAACATTCTCTTCCACAAGATTTTGAGTTCCAAATTTTCTCCCCATCTCATTCCTTCCCCCGCCCCAAGATGGCATGCATTCTAAATACCCCTTCCCCTAATCTGCCCTCCCTTCTGTCTCTTGTCTTTTCCTATCCCCTTCCCATTCAGTTTTCCTGTAGGGCAGGATAGATTTATATACCCCATTTCCTGTATATCTTATTTCCCAGTTGCATGTGAAAACAATTTTTTTAACATTTGTTTTTAAAACTTTGGGTACCAAATTTTCTCCCTTCCTCTCTCTCCACCCACCCTCATTAAGAAGGTAAGCAACTCGATACAGGTTATACATGTGTAGTCATACAAAACACTTCCATAGTAGTCATGTTATGAAAAACTAAGTATATTTCCCTTAGTCCTATTCCTCTCCCCATTTATCCTATTCTGTTTTGACTCTCTCCCTCCTTAGAAGTGTTTGCTTCTGATTACTCTCTTCCCCAATCTGCCCTCCCCTCTATCATCACCCTGCTCTCTTGCCCCCTTCCCTCCCTACTTTCCTGTAGGGTAAGAGAGATTTCCATACTCAACTGAATATGTACGTTATTCCATTAAGCCAAATGCAATGAGAATAAGATTCACTCATTCCCTCTCATATTTCCCCATTTCCCCTCCACTGTAAAAGCCTTTTTTGTCTGTTTTATGTGAGATAATTTACCCCATTCTATCTCTTCCTTTCTCATTCTCCCAGTACAATCCTCTCTCACCCCTTAATTTTATTATCCAGATATCAACCCTTTACCTTTAACTCATCTTGTGCACTCTATTTATCTATATCTATGTCTATATACACAGATGTAATTTTTTCCGTCCAACTACCCTAATACTAACAAAGGTCTCATGAGTTACAAATATCATCTTTCCATGCAAGAATGTAAACAGGTCAGCCTTAATAAATCCCTTATGATTTCTCTTTCTTGTTTACTTCTTCATGTTTCACTTGAGTCTTGTAATTGAAAGTCAAATTATCTATTGAGCTCTGGTCTTTTCATCAAGAATGTTTGAAAGTCCTCTATTTCACTGAATATCCAGTGATATTCAGTGAAGGGTTATACTCAGTTTTGCTGGGTAGGTGATTCTTGGCTGTAATCCTATTTCCTTTGCCCTCCAGAGTATTATATTCCAAGCCCTGCGGTCCCTTAATGTTGAAGCTGCTAAATCTTGTGTTATCCTGATTATGTTTCCACAATACTTGAATTGTTTCTTTCTGGCTGCTTGCGATATTTTCTCCTTGACCTGGGAACTCTAGAATTTGGCTCAATATTCCTAGGAGTTTTCCTTTGGGGATCTCTTTCAGGAGGTGATTGGTGGATTCTTTCAATTCATATTTTGCCCTCTGGTTCTAAAATATCAGGGCAGTTTTCCTTGATAATTTCTTGAAAGATGATGTCTAGGCTCTTTTTTTGATCATGGCTTTCAGATAATCCAATAATTTTTAAATTCTCTCTCCTGGATCTATATTTCAGGGCAGTTGTTTTTCCAATGAGATATTTCATGTTGTTTTCTATTTTTTCATTCTTTTGGATTTGTTTTACAGTGTCTTCATTTCTCATAAAGTCACTAGCTTCCAATTACTCCATTCTAATTTTTAAGGAAGTATTTTCTTTGGTGAGCTTTTTAACTTCCTTTTCCATTTGGCTAATTTTGCTTTTTAAGGCATTCTTCTCCTCATTGGCTTTTTGGCCCTCTTTTCCCATTTGGGTTAGGCTATTTTTTAAGGTGTTCGTTTCTTCGGTCTTCTTTTGGATCTCCTTTAGCAAGCTGTTGACTTGTTTTTCATGATTTTCTTGCATCACTCTCATTTCTCTTCCCAGTTTTTCCTCTGCTTCTCTTACTTGCTTCTCAAAATTCTTTCTGAGCTCTTCCAAGGCCTGGGACTAATTCATATTTTTCTTGGAGGCTTTGGATGTAGGAGTTTTGACTTTGTTGTCTTCTTCTGGTTGTATGTTTTGATCTTTGTCACCAAAGTAAGATTCTATAGTCTTGAGTTTTTTTCTGTTCATGCTCCCAGCCAATTACTTGAGTTATAAACTCTTTGTTAAGGTAGAGGTCTGCTTCTAGTGTGGAGAATGTACTGTCCCAAGCTTTGGGGGTTTTGTGCAGCTGTTTTCAGAAATACTTCTAGGGACATGTAAATTTTCAGTTCTTACAAGGTGGTATGATAAGGGGCAAGGTGTTTACTCCTTTCTTGGCCTGTTCTCTGTCTATGAGTGACCACAAGCACTCTTTTCTGCCTTGGAACTGTGAGGAGGATTTCCTCTCCATCACCACTATGAGCTCCACCATGCCAGAGCTCCTTCTCACCTCTGGATGGCCTCCCCCAACTGTGACTCAGATCCAAGCATGGGCAAAGTAAGAGAATCCTGCACCAGTGAAGAGATCCCTGTAATCCCCCTCTGAATAATTCATTTAAAAATACAGTTGACAAAATGGAAAGAAAAGTACACTGAAGAAAACAACTCACTAAAAAGTATAATAGACCAAATGGAAAGGGAGGTACAAAAGGTAAATAAAGAAAATAATTCATTAAAAATTAGAATTGGGCAATTGGAAGCTAATGACCCTGAGAGACATCAAGAATCAATAAGACAAAAGCAAAAGAATGCAAAAATAGAAGAAAATATAAAATTTCTCATTGGAAAAAAACAATTGACCTAGGAAATAGATCCAGGAGAAATAACTTAAAGATTATTAGTCTATATGAAAGCCATGATGAAAAGAAAGAGCCTGAGGGGCAGCTAGGTGGCACAGTAGATAGAACACCAGCTCTGGAGTAAGGAGGACCTGAGTTTAAATCTGACCTCAGACACATAAAAACTCATTAACTGCATGACTGTGGGCAAGTCACTTAACCCCCCAATTGCCTCACTAAAAAAAAAAGAGCCTGAGTAGCATCAAGGAAAACTGCTCTGAGGCCCTAGAACCAGAGGATAAAATAGTCATAAAAGGAATGCACCGATCACTTCCTGAAAGAGATCCCAAAATGAAAATGCCAAGGAATATTGTAGTCAAATCC
This sequence comes from Vombatus ursinus, assembly GCF_900497805.2. Lineage (NCBI taxonomy): Eukaryota > Metazoa > Chordata > Mammalia > Diprotodontia > Vombatidae > Vombatus > Vombatus ursinus. The sequence goes on along the minus strand of NW_020948910.1, from coordinate 7,945,117 downwards.
CAGAATTCTCAGGTCAAGGAGAAAATCATGCAAGCAATCAAAAAGAAACAATTCAAATACCATGGAACCACAATGAGGATTACACAGGACTTTGCAGCTTCTACGTTAAAAGATCAGAGGCCTTGGAATATGTTATTCCATGAGGGCAAGAGGCTTGGATTACAACCTAGGATCAGTTACCCAGCAAAACTGAGTATAATCTTTCAGGGGAGGAGATGGAAATTCAATGAAATAATGGACTTCCAAACTTTCCTGATGAAAAGACCAGAGATAAATGGAAAATTTAATTTTCAAATACAAGACTTAGGAGAGGTATAAAAAAGTAAATGGGAAAGGGAAAAAAACAACAACAACATGTTATTCAATAAGGGAAAACTGTTTACATCCCTACATAAGAAGATGATACCTATAACTCTTGAGAACTGTATCTTTATTACAACATTTAGAAGGGATATACATAGACAGAGGGGGTGGGTTTAAGTTGACTTTGATATGATGATAAAAAATACCTAATGAAATGGTAAAAAGGAACTGTAATTAGAGAAGAGGAAAGGAGGAGGCAGAAAGGGGTAAATTACACCACATGAAGCAGCACAAAGACATATTACAATAGAGGGAAGGTAGGGAGGGAGATGAGCATTGTTTGAACTTTACTTTCATCAGATTTGGCTCAAGAAGGGAATAACATACTCAGGTATGGAAATTTAACTTGCCATATAGACAATAGGATGGGAAAGGGGAAAGAAAACAGAAGGGGGGATAGAAGGGAGGGAGGAAATAGTAAGGGAAAAGGGAAAGAAAAGGGAGGGTCTCATAGAAGGGAGGGCAGATTTAGGAAGGTGGTGGTCAAAAGCAAAACTCTAGTGAGTAGAGAAAGGGAGAAAAGGAGAAAGAAAAGCATAAATGGGGAAGAAGGGAATAGACAAGAGAGAAAGACATAGATAGTAATCATAACTGTGAATGTGAATGGGATGAACTCTCCCATAAAACAGAAATGGATAGCAGAATGGATTAAAAACTATAATCCTACAATATGTTGCTTACAAAAAACGTATTTGAAACAGAGGGATACACACAGGATAAAGGTAAAAGCCTGGAGTAGATTATATTATGCTTCAGCTAAAGTAAGAAAAAAAAAAAAAAAGCAGGGTTAGCAATCGTGATGTCAGACAAAGCAAAAGCAAAAACAGATTTTATTAAAAGATATAAGGAAGGAAACTACATCTTGCTAAAAGGCTCCATAGACAATGAAGCAATATCGTTACTAAATACATATACACCAAGTGGTATAGAATCCCAACTCTTAGAGAAGTTCATGGAGTTACAGGAAGAATTAGACAGCAAAACTATACTAATGTACTCAGCAGTACATTATACAAAAATTGACCATGTACTAGAGCATAAAAACCTCACAATCCAATGCTTCAAGGTAGAAATATTAAAGACATCCTTTCCAGATCATGATGCAACAAAAATTATAGGTAATAAAGGGCCATAGAAAGATAGACTTAAAATTAATTGGAAACTAAATAATCTAATCTTAAAAAATGAGAGTGGGTCAAACAACAAATCATAGAAATAATCAATAACTTCATGCAAGAGAATGACAATAATGAGACAACATAACAAAAATTATGGGATGCAGCAAAAGCAGTTCTTAGGGGAAGTTTTACATCTCTGAATGTCTACGTGAATAAAAACAGAGAAAGAGGAGGTCAATGAATTGAGCATGCAACTAAACAAAACTAGAAAAAAACAAACTAAAAATCCTCAATTAAATACCAAATTAGAAATACTGAAAACCAAAAAAGAGATAAATACAATTAAAATTAAGAAAATGATTGCACTAATAAAATTGAGAGCTGGCTTTATGAAAAAAAAGGGGTAAACCTTTGATTAATTTAATTAAAAAATAAAGAAGAAAACCAAATTCTCAGTATCAAACATGAAAAGGATGAATTTACCACCAATGAAGAGGAAATTAAAACAATAATTAGGAACTATTTTACCAAACTATATGCCGATAAATTTGACAATCTTAGTGAAAGGGATGGATATTTACAAAAATATAAATTGCCCAGATTAGCCGAAGAGGAAGTAAAATACTTAAATAACCTTATCTCAGAAAAAAAATATTAAACAAGCCATCAATGAACTCTCTAAGAAAAATCTCCAGGGCCAGATGGGTTTACAAGCGAATTCTATCAAACATTTAAAGAACAATTAATTCCAATACTTTATAGACTATTTGGGAAAAGAGGTGAAGAAGGAGTCTTACAAAATTCTTTTTATGATACGAATATGGTGCTGATACCTAAACCAGGAAGAGTCAAAACAGAAAAAGAAAATTGTAGACCAATTTCCCTAATGAATATAGATGCAAAAAGCTTAAATAAAATATTAGCAAATAGATTACAGCAACTTATCACAAGAATGATACAATATGACTAGATAAGATTTATACCAGGAATACAGGGCTGGTTCAATATTATGAAAACTATCAGCATAATTGATTATATCAACAACAAAACTAACAGAAACCACATGATCATCTCAATAGATGCAGAAAAAAAAACTTGACAAAATAAAACACCCATTCTTATTAAAAACACTAGAGAGCATAGGAATAAATGGAGTCTTCTTTAAAATGGTAAGTAGTATATGCCTAAAACCTTCAGCAACCATTACATGTAATGAAGATAAGCTAGAAGCATTTCCAATAAGATCAGGGGTGAAACAAGGACGTCCATTATCACCACTGTTGTTCAATATAGTACTAGAAATGTTAGCTTTAGCAATAAGAGAAGAAAAAGAAATTGAAGGTGTTAGAATAGGCAAAGAAGAAACAAAGCTATCACTCTTTGCAGATGATATGATGATATATTTAGAGAATCCTGGAGAATAAAGGAAAAAAACTACTTGAAATAATAAACAACTTCAGCAAAGTTGCAGGCTATAAAATAAAGCCACATAAATCATCAGCATTTCTATATATTACCAACAAAACCCAACAGCAAGACATAGAAAGAGAAATTCCATATAAACTTACTGTAGACGTTATAAAATATTCAGGAGTCTATGTGCTGGAACAAACCCAGGAATTATATGAACACAATTGAAAACACTTTTCACCCAAATAAAGTCAGATCTAAAGAATTGATAAAAACATCATTTGCTATGGGTAGGACAAACTAATAATAAAAATGACAAGTCTACTTAAATTAATTTACTTATTCAGTGCCATATCAAACAACTACCAAAAAATATTTTGTTGAGCTAGAAAAAATAATAACAAGATTCGTCTGGAAGAACAAAAGGTCCAGAATATCAAGGGAACTAAAGAAAAGAAATGCTAGGGAATGTGGCCTAGCCATACCAGATCTTAAAATGTATTATAAAGCAGCAATCATTAAAACTACTTGATACTGGCTTAGGAAGGAAGGAAGAAGTCAGGAAGGAAGGAAGGAAGGAAGGAAGGAAGGAAGGAAGGAAGGAAGG
>NW_020948910.1:7806709-7941609 GCF_900497805.2 Vombatus ursinus | reverse complement strand
AGGAAGGAAGGAAGGAAGGAAGGAAGGAAGGAAGGAAGGAAGGAAGGAAGAAAAATGACCAATAGTAGGAAAGGTAACAAGAAACATAGAATCCTGGGCTGGGTAGAGAAGTATAAACAAACAGGATTCAATTAACACAATAAGTAGGAGTATAAAAGTATGAAACTAGGATGAAGAAGATTTTGTTAATCATGAGACAAAGATTCCAATAGGCATAATGGATTGAACAGAGAAGAGAAAATAGTGACTGGGGGAATGTGGGTTTTAGTTATATAGGAATGAAAGTATGTAGGTAATAGTGACACAAAACTTGTATCCTGTGAAACGCATTTGGATGATATTTTTTAAAACATGTATCTCTAACTGTAGGTTGTCAAATGTACATAATATTACTTTCAACTAGCAACAATACAATGTGAAATAAATTTTTTGTTTCTTTTTATTTCACTTGCTTAAAAAATTGCTCATAAACTATAGATTGCCCATGGTATATTGACCTCTGTTCTGTTTTCTTACAAATCACTATCAGGCCCTGCCCTCCCCTTTACTCCTGCTAAAACCTTGATCCTATGACTACTCACAGTTCTCTCTATTTTGCTCAGGACTTGATTCACCCAATTGTCAATTTCCTTTACCTGTATCTCAGTTTAATTTCAACTGTAGAGTTGATGAGGCCAAACTTTCTATGAGAACTAAGGGAATCTAGACACCCGTATTTACTCATTTTCTCTTCCATGACTCCCACATTTTTATTATCTCCTCACTGAACTTGAACCTGAACTTGTGCAAAAATAAAGAATATGCTTTAGCTTTAATCCACCAACAACTTCTATAAAAAATGAACAAATGCCATCATTATCCATGATACAACCAGATTAACACTAATTAATTTGTTACATTTAGTTTCTCCCACTTTCAACTTGTTTGGTATATATAGAGATTCACAGATTAACAATGAAAATAAGTACATGCACGTGTGTGAAACATATACAGTATATTACATTATGTGTGTTTATAAATAAAACTGTTAACTTTCAAGTTTGAAAGTAAAAAAAATCTGGTTAAAGATATGATTTCTTCAAAATCTTGTAAATATAATACACAACTTTTGGAAATGCTGAGATAAAAAATATATCTCTCTGTAGCCAACATGGTGAGGAATCTCTTCAGACTTTGTTAGAAAAATCTTAGGACCACAGTCACAAAGCCCATTAATCAGGCTTACACTTCAAGTGCTTTCCAACTAGGTAGGACCTACCAGAGGTTTAACTCCATTGACACAGGTTTCATAAATCTATGGTCAAATCCAGATCAAAAGGAATCAAAAGTAGAACATTGGTGGATAAAAAATCCAAGAAGAGAGACCCCATGAAACCAATAGCTCATTTATTATTAAGAAATGGTATAATTATTGTTATATCTTCCAATTAAAATATTTATTAATTTCACTTTTAATTTAGTATGCAAACTTATTGAGAAGTATTTCTATGGTGGGTTCACTTATCCCTAGAAGTAACAACTAGATTTGTAGAAAATAGTAGACAGTAGGAAAATTGAAATTCTGATTCAGATTAAATATATATATATATGTATATATTTATCGTCACTATCATTTCATTCATATTTTTCAGTGGGTTTCAAAAAGAAAGAGCTTTTGAACAAGTAAGGAAATTTTCATTTTATATTTAAAATTGGGTATTTATTTTTTAAATGGCTTTTTGCACAGTAAGATAAAATGAGTTTGTTTTTATTTTTTAAAAGGGTTGAATAAAAGTATTAGGATATAAGCTCTAGGCATATTGAATTGAAAGCAACCATGGTACAACTGTAATAGAAGATAGAACATTAGGACTGATGTGTTCATATCATAGCATGTAACATCTTTAACTATTCATTTTTGGTATGATAGATCTGCTAATTGGATTCATGCAATCAAATACAAAAGTAAAAAGGGGTGATTTGAGAATTCTCTAAGTCTACCTACCTCCTTTTAAAAAGTCTTTTGAAGAAGCTGTGTTTTGTTGTTTTGTTTTGTTTTTGTTTTGTGGAAAGGTAATCAGGGTTAAGCGACTTGCCCAGGGTCACACAGGATTTCAATTCAGATGCTCCTGACTCCAGGGCCAGTGTTCTATCCATCGAACCCCTTACTGCCCTGAAGTACTGCTCTTGAGATGCATTGCATCATTAGGAATAATGGAATTTCAGAGTTTGCTCTAAATTATAGTTTTTCATTGATCTCAATGTCTCCAACTTTCCCTTCTTCAGATCTTAATTTTCTCCAATCTAGGCTTAAGATTTTTGGGTTGAAGTCTTTTTTAATGATTGACTTCCTTTAATCAGAAATACACTATTTTTGTGATTTAAGAGTTGAGGGTACTATTGACCAAAAAAAAAGAAAAAAAAGAAGTATGAAGCCCTTGCCCATAACTCATGGGATCTGTTTCCAATTTTGTTATGATATAGTGCTGGTACATAAAGAAAGTACTCAAGTATTCAGTCCCTTTCATGCACACTCATAGTTTTCTTGCTTTAGTGGTCAAGATCAGCTATTTTGAGGTATTGCCAATAAGCTGATTTGTACTGATGTATCTTGCCTTCTCTTGGTAACACAACAAAGAAGGAGCACTATTTACTCCAGTGTCCTCCATGTCAATCTGATAATTATCATGGATTTTTTTCTAGGCCACTTTGCAACTCTTTGTCACTTGACATATTTTAAAGACCCATAGAAGCAGTTTCATCTCAGTAGTTGAGGTACTAAAATAATCACTAATGATGCCAGAGCCCATTTGGCTCATTGTTCCTACCAGGCCTCCACAGTTACCATTATTTTCTCAGGGAATTCTGAGTCTGTACTGTATACCATGTGTTACATCATCCCCTTACTTAAACATTGCCCCCTTGCCCCAATGTGGATGATGGGATGAGTTTGGAGGATGTTATAATAATCATAGCAATTATTATAAATTCATGCAAATCTGGGAAGGAAATGATAGAAACTCTGTAACCCATTTCTTCAGGCTGAAAAAAAAAAGTTCCTTCAAAATATTTTGCAAGATCCCAACTGATAGCTATAATGTTATAGGTATGTTTCATAAACTTGGCATGTTTTATATGGCAAATCTTTATGGTACAGTATGGACCTAAATACATCCTAGAGAACTCAACAAATAAAATATTCAGGAATCAGATACTTCCCACTCATATCACTGAACCATAAAACTTAAGAGAACAATTGAGGTCACCATGCTAAATATACTTAATATCCAAGCTACAAGGAATGAAAAGTCCTCAAAATATAGAAACCTACTACAGGACATAAATACTGTAAGAGAAAAAAAGAATGAGATACCTGTCATCCTTGGTGACTGGTCTGTTACAGAAGTTGTTCCAAGGATGCTTGCTCTCAGTGAACCTATAGAGATTGAGATTACATTCCAATTCTTTTATTTAACTACAAACAAAATAAAATAAAGTTTCTTTACCTGTGCAAATTTTTAGACAATTAAGTATATTAAAAAAAAATAGAATGGCTATTTGTCCCAGGACTGTTTCTGTTTAAATTCCACTGGGAAAAAAATGAGAATTGGATCAGTAACACTGATTATTATATTATGGAAGGGAGGAAGGCCTCTAGGACGTAGAGGGGATATAATGTCTTAAATTTAAGAGGTGACACAGAGATGAATTACGGAGAGGCATGTATTGATAAAGAGCTACATTATTTGAAGGAAAGTTCAAATCCATAAGTTTACAGATGTATTTGAGCATGGAGTAATAATAATTTATGCTCATTTACTATTTTAAGGTCTATGCTTGTTTCTCTCTCTGTCTCTCTATGCCTCTCTCTGTGCCTCCTTCTATGCCTCTGTCTCTCTCTGTCTTTCCTGTCTCTCTCTCCCTATTCCTGGAAGCAATAAGCAATATTTGCCATCTTTATATGATCTTTTATTTCTTTGTACTTTAGAATAAATTACCACATAAATTTTATTTCTCTCTGTCTCCAACCTGACCCTCCCTCTCAGCTCCCTAGCCCTACTGTGAGATTCACACCCACCATTACCAAATTAATTTTCTTAGCAAGCACTTGTGTTTAGATATGTGGACAGGAGGACCTAGGTATTTTAAACATGCTATGCTTCTTGTCTTCTGCTTAAATCAGACTTCAAATGAAGAATATTCTAAACACAGCTGTTGCCACGTATAATGCCATTCACTATGTGAACACTGCATCCAGATTCCATTTTAGGGCAGCCATCTGTCCTTTTACTGGCAGGATCACTAAAGATTTATACCTTAATAAAACTGCATACATAAATGCAACCTGCACTCCTTCACATGCCCTCCATTCAGCTGGCACTTAGTAGCTAATTTTCTTCAGTTTAATATACATAGCTGTTATTTTTTTTGCGGGGGGGGAAAGAGTTGATGGCATTATGAACTTATATTCTTAGAGTAACTTACCGAGCTATCAAGTAAAGATATTTAGCAACATACTCTTTGGATGGTGGGGCTCTAAAGAAATTTTCATAGATTCACTGAAGTGCCATTGAATGTAAAAGATGAAGGAATGTTCTTCCTTTACTTCCTTTGTTTATTGTACTAAAAAATAGCTCCTTATCTAACTAAACACCACAGCATCCCCTTTGGTGTTGTTTTTTTTCATAGAAATAGATAGTGTATCAAACATTAAAACAAATTAGAGAAAGAGAAGATTGGGTCCAGCAATTAAATGCTCTCAAAACAAGAGTCCTACTAACCACAAATGAATTATTTCACCTTTTAGCTTTTTGTTTAAGTTCTATAAAACCCCCAAGACGGTTTAATTTGTTTTCCCAATTGACTTTAATTGGATTTTCCTTATATTTGCAGGCCTAGTGAACTTGGAGAGGGTCTTTTTTTCATGTTGTCTAAGGAATCTGTCTTACTACTTCAGTTTTCCCAAGGTCACCTAGCTTTAATTAACATTCAGCTTTCGTATTTGGCTGCCATAACTATGAAGCATTAAAGCCTGAAGATGTATAATATTCATTCTTAGCAGATTTCTTTCCCTAACATTTTCTACGAGAGCTCATTTTTGCCTCTTTCCTTACAACTACATCTTTTTAATCAATAAAACAATACAAAGTGAAATGTATCTGTAGCATAGCAATTTTGGCACTTTTCCTTGTGTTAAAAACTGGAACATGTTTCTGTCACAGTTGTTTGGGTCAGACTTTGCGGCACGTTTGATCGTACATGTAGTCTCTCAATCACAGCATAAGGAAAGTAGCTTTGTTCCCACTCCCTTCTCTACAAAATGAAGATGCATCTAATAATCAGAAAAAAGCACTGTACAACTTCATGGATGGGAAGACTGAGTGGTATTTTTAGAAAAAGCCCCTAGAATGGAAATGAAAGGGAAAAATAATTCCAGATTTATACTTAAAGAAAAATGAGAAGTACACTATTGCTACGGTGAACTACAATCATAATTAAGGATGACATTTTGCAAATATTCCCTTGTGAAAATGATCAAAATTGGTTTAGCTCAGCTTGGAGGTCAAAAGAAACTGCCTACACTTTGGCTATGATATTTGTGTCAATGGACGTCCCTACTGGGTTTTTACTTTAATGAATGCTAAATTCAAGTAACAAAACATTTTCCCAAAGTAAAGCTTGTCACTGGGCAGTTTTAAAGGCCTGTCAACATTTCATTCTTAATAATATAGTTTTTTTTTTAAGGGCAAGTATTTGGGAAAATAAATTGTCACAACCCAAATACAAGCTCACATGGACCAAAGCAGAAAGAAAATTTCACACGTTGAATTCCAAGCATACTAAGAATCCAAATACTTCCATTAGTAATTCTGCATTTGGTTATTTGTAGGGTAGGCATCTATATCCATTCTCTCAACACCACAGGGAAACCGAACATTTGTGGAAATAATATAGTATATTAATCCTCTTTAATACTCCAAGAGTCATACATGCAACTGTTATTGTGCATTGGAAGGCATGGTACATTTTTATTTCCCTGTTTCCCAAAGCCACAAAAACTACATCTGCTTATTTGAATCCTTGAATGTTATATTTAAGAGTTATTTAAAATATTCACTTGTGAAAGTGGCCAATGTTCTAATTTCATTTTGTTTCCTCATTAGTTCCTTCTTGTCTAATTTTGTTACATAAAGTCAATTTCCTAAGTTGCAAATCTATCTGTGTGTGTATGTATATATGTATATGTATGTCTGTATATGTGTGTGTAGATATATGTGTGTGTATATGCATACACATACATATATGAAAATATGTCAGTGGTACAATTACTATATCAATCATCCAACCAAAATAAACAGACTTATAAACTCTTGGGATGGTATTGAAATATTTACTCTGTTTAGATAGAACTATTGTGTTTGGAGGTAGGAGGAAACCTGTGTCCCTTATATAAAAATAATCTTTCATGTCTTTTGATTTTTAATTTTGTTGATATATTTTATTTTATAACACCTTAAATTCTTAATCTATTGCTTCCTATTCTGCTATCCCTTGAGTTAACCCCTGTGACAAAGCAAAAAACTAACCGACAACACAACTAAGTCTGACAGTACATTCAATGCTATGCCTCTATAGTTCTCCATTTCTGTGATGAAGTTAAATTTTCTTTGTTTCCTCTAGACAAATTTTGAGAGTTATACTAGGAAAAGTCTCAGAGTTTAAACTAAAAGATATATGAAAGTTCCTACTAATCTTATGTGGGGAAAAAAATAGTATCCGATTTAAAGATGTCACCGAAAGACAAAAACTGGGAGCAATGAATTATTTAACACATTTTTGATCAGTGGAACCTTAGTACAGCAGAAAACCTGCTACAGCAATGCAAGGCCATCACCAAATTACATCAGTCACTCATAGTATTAGCAGTATGAGTTGCCATCTATCATACACCTAAGCCACATATTTTCTCTATGTCTGTGATCCCTAATGTGTTTGTTCTAGTCTTATACATTTTCTCCATGTATGGCAATTTATACATATGCCCTGGACATGTGTGCTATTTACATGAGTATTACTGTGCTTCTGTGCCCTGACATATTCCTCTTTATTTGTATGCACTGTTCCCATTCATTGTATGTATTTGTAGGAGAGTATATCCAGTTTTATTGAAGGACAAAATATATTTCTACTTTGTTTTGCTTTGCTATTTTCTTAAATTCCTTTGCTTTTATCTAATAATACCTTCTCTCTTACTAGTAAAAATAAAGACATTGATGGGGAGACAGAGCTTGGAAGCTATGAAAGCCTTCCAGGGTTTGGAAGTTTTGAATAGATACAGACCTACAGAGTATTTTGAACCTAGGGGTAGCCTTCTGTGGGGGACCCCTTGTGTTACTTTAAATTCCCTTTATTCCCAGATGATACAAACCCATGGGAACTAATGAGATCACCAAGAAAGAGAATATAGAAGTAGGAGAGGGTTCAGGACAGAACCTAAGAGTATGCCCACACCTTGTGAATGGAAGAAGGACGAGGTCCCAGCAAAGGTGATTAAGGAGTTCTCTTTTTAGATCCACTTCCTACTGGTTGATCTGCTATTCCCTAATAGTATTGTACTTCACTAGCCCCAAAGAATCCCCCAGGGCTAGGTACAGAGTAACCACTTTAAAAAATTCTTGTTGACTTGAATTAGTAAGGAATTCTGGTCCTGTAGTCTATTGTGGGGAGGGGAGGATCAAGAGAGGGTTATCTCTGTGTATTGTATAGGCAGCCTCTTTAGAAACATCACTTAGGTAGGTATCAACAAGATAGTTAAAGAACTCAGGGGAGAGAAAGTGTCCAGGAGAGGGGGATCACTTATAGTACCAAAAGCTTTAGAAAAGTTAAGTAAAATGAGGCTCTTGGATTTAACATTTAAATAATAGTGGGCAACTTTGGAGTCAAGAAGAGTTTCAATTGTATAGGACAAAAGTTAATTACAAGCAATTGTAAAGTGCTAGAGAGCAGAACAAACAGGATCAAAAAGTAATAGATATTCCTTTCTGAGTAAACAACTAAGATATCTATTAGTTGAATAGACGCGGACAGAGCCAGTTCTCTGCACTTAAAATCACTCCACTTGAGAAACTGAAATAAAATATGGTTTTAAGTCCAATACTTTGAAACATTTAAATCACCCTGGCTACAGTGATTTAAAAAAAAAAAAAAAAACCAGCATGCTTCTTTTCACTGAAGTGAAATTTTTCTCTCTTGTCATTAAAAAAAAAAAAAAAAACTTATGTAAGTTGTCTTTCCTTTCTTTTTAATTTTATTTTTCAATGGTTTTATTAGTGATTTTACTCTAAGGTGACCATAGTCTTTAAATTATAGCCAGAGACAAGAGAGCCTCCACTTTGTATTTAAGATAGAACTACTTCTTAAAGGAAAGGAAATTAAGCAGTGAGTTACATAGAGTGATTTCTAATAAAGAAAGTTATCAGTCGTAGAACTTAACTATATAACAAAGGAATAAAATTGTAGGAATTAGAGTTAGGTAGAGTCCTTGACAGGAAAGTATCCAGCCCCCTTGATTTATAGAGGAAGAAACTGAAGTCCAGAGAAGTTCAGCAGTAGAAGGAGATTGCAGTACTTAGCAAGACTGATACGGAGTCACAGAAACTGGATTTGAGTAGCAGCTCTGCTACTTCAGATCAATTCAATTCAATGACAATTATTAAGAAATATGATATACAAAGTATTATGCTAGGTTCTGGGAATAAAAAGATTAAAAATGAATAGTCTCTGCCTTCAAGAAGACTTAATCCTACTGGAAGAATCAATATTTTCACATCAAGAATCTGGGGGTACTCCTGATCTACAGATGTAAGTATCTACAGAAGAATAGCTACCCAAGACTTAAGGTAATCTGTGGGCATACATGCTCTCATGAGGCCTCAGTGATGCTATTACTTTTGTTCCAGTCAGCCAGAAAACACAATTAGTTCAAAGTGAGGGCAGTTCATTACAAATTATTGGGAAGTTTGTAATAGAATGTTCCTCCCATTAGCCTTGGGTGTGTTTACTCGCATATGCACACCATCACTGAGAAGAGTAAGCATGTTCAGGAGTAATGCAAAAGGTGAACAAAGGTGATGAATGTATGTGAATAAGCTGTTCATTCATAGGACCACAAATAATTCTGATGATATCATAGTTTTTTTAGGTCCACTTCCTGCTGGTTGATCTGCTATTCCCTAATAGTATTGTACTTCACTAGGCCCAAAGAATCCCCCAGGGCTAGGTATAGAGTAACCACGTAAAAAAATTCTTGTTGACTTGAATTAGTAAGGAATTCTGGTCCTGTAGTCTATTGTGGGGAGGGGAGGATCAAGGGAGGCTTATCTCTGTGTATTGTATAGGCAGACTCTTTAGAAACATCACTTAGCTGGTCCCATTGTCTTAGCTGTTAACATTAGTATTATCAACACAGTAGTAATAGTCTCTATTGAAAGTTATACCCTCCTAATATCTTTTGGGATCATCTCCTCTGGAGTGATCAGGCTATTTTATTGTATTCAGTTTTCTTCCATAGAGTGGCTAGAACATTTTCCTTAGGAGTACCTGGGCAGTTAGGTCATCCATGGGATAGAGCACTAGTCCAGAAGTCAGGAAGACAGGAGTTCAAATCCAATCTCAGATACTTACTAGCTGTGTGACTCTGGGCAAGTCATCTAACCACTGCCTGTCTCAGTTTCCTCAACTGTAAAAGAGGAATAATTCTAGCACTTACCTGTAGGGTTGTTGTGAGGATCAAGTGAGATAATATTTCTAAAGTGTTTAACATAATAACTGGTACTCAGTAAGAAGCTTAATAAGTATAATAATAAATAAACAACTTGTCTATTAGATTGTGAGCTCCTTGAGAGCAGGAGCTATCTTTTGCCTCCTTTTTTTTTTAAATCCCCAGGTTCCAGGTACATAATGCATGCTTAATAAATGTTTATAGATTGGTTTTAGGTTTTTTTTTTTTTTAATGAGGGGATTGGATCCTTTCAACTCTTAAGATCTTTAAAATCTAGAATATTATAATTTAAAATTACTTGCCCTGTCATTTGAATCCAAATTCATTGTTCCTTCTACACTATCACTCTTTCTAATTTCCCCCATTAACATTTTTAGCTATTTAATAGGTAATACAGAAGCTCTATCTTTTTTGTCCTTATAGACCCATTAACTAGTACGGTACTTTGCACATAGTGGGCACTTAGTAAATAATGGTTGGATTGAACTTGATCTTGACATCCAATTTAAAGTAATTTGGATAAGAACTAAAAATGTGCAATGCTCACTTTTATAAGAATCCACATTTCTCCACAAGTATATATCCACAAATATAGAAAATTCAGATATGTGCAGGTAGGTAAATCTGATTTATCAATCCACCCTTAGCTTGATGGGAATTCTTTTAGCATCTCAGGTTTGTTTCCTGATTGACCAGTGGTTGGAGCCAATTGCTAGATATGACAGTGCAGACAAAAATGCAATGCAAACTCTGCAGGAGAGCTTTATAGAAAGGGATTTGATGGCTCCGTGTGCAGTGATGGCCTCAGGCAAAATCATGAATTAGGTGAAATTTGTCTTGCAGTCCTGCTGCTTTCATTGGTTTCCTCCCTGAGCTGTACTCCATTTTGTCTTACTCTAAACTTCCAGTATATCTATTTTTACACCTTCCTTCTTATCAAAATATGCTCCTATATCCCATTTCTTTAGAGCTCTTCACTTTACTGACTGCCCCACTGGAAAGGAGGTTCATAAATTAGTCCATTGCTAAGGGTTACATACACTTTAAATATATATTATCTCTCATGCTAGGGAGCACTTGAATTTTAACAAGGGGACTTCTAGTGAGGCAATGATTTACCAAAAGGGATATTAGAATGTAAAACATTCTCCCAAATGATGTGGGAAGCATTCAGGGTCAACAGATTATCCAACACCCTTCAAATCACACCAATAGGTAGACGCTTATTCCACTGATGTGAACATTTGGCCTTGGATCTACAACTGTAGTGTTGGCAGCAAGCATGGCATATTTAAATATAACACATAAAAGTCCTCTTTCAGGCTGCTCCACAATATAATTTAGGAAACTGGGGGCTGACAAATCAATCACTTTTAATTTAGAGAGGTATATGCCCCCACCCCCAAAAAAACCTGTTTGTATGTTCCATGAAGCCATATTATTTTCCTGCTATAAGATAAGCAATAGGAATCACTAATACGTTGACAAAAAAAATTGCTTTGATAGCCTCATGTTAAACAATTCTGCATGTAGGCATTCAATGGATGTTTATTATTAATAACAATGATGGCAGATGGGAAAAAATGATTGTAATACATAGATTTCATTTTTGATAAAATTCTGAAAAAAAAAGATAAATCAAAGTTCCCTAGATCTTTTGGTGTATAATAACCACATACCCATAAACACTTTCAACATTGAATCAATAAAATCTGAATATTGGAGATCAAAGTCCTACCTTAGAAACAATTACAAATGTTGGCAAATAGTATTCATATTTAGGAACAGGAAACCAGGAGAATTTCCTAAGACAATTTTTGTCCTTGTATAAACATTGAACATATTTGCTTCTTTAAGAAAGGCATACTGACACTTGCCTTGATGTCACCTGTCTATAATTCCTGCTAAAAGGAAAGCTGAGGTTGGTAGACAGCTTGAGTTCAGGAGTTCCAAGTTCCTATAGGACTGAAAGTCAATCAAATGTCTGCACTAAATTCAGTAGCAATATGGCAAGCCTTTAGGAATAGAAAGTAACCAAGCTGCTTAAAGAGGAATGAATTGTCTAAGGTCATAAAATTTGAGCAGATTAAAATGTACACCCTATCAATATTGGGATCAGTCCCATGAACAGCTGTTGCAAGTACTAAAAGTCTAAAAAAAAGGTCATATTGTTCATTTATACTAATTTCCTAACAGGATATTCTAGTTCTTATAAAATAGAATATTATCATTCCATTAAAAAGAACACATATAAAGAATATGAAGAAATCATTAAATACTGCAGAGATAGTAAAGCAGAATCAGATCAACATACATACTTTGGATACATAAAAATAATAGCAATAAAATCTGAGAAGCACACAAATGAAAAAGAAGGGGGCCCAGGAGGAAATTTTGTCATTTTAATTTTTAATTATGTTCTCAATTTATTTTAAATAATTATGATATATTATATATTTTATTTGTATAACTAAAAGCTTACATGAATAAATGCACCCATTCATTTGCATATTTATGTATGCTTATGGTCTATAAACAATGTTCCTTATTTTGTCTGCTTATTTAATTTTTCCTTAATGATGATCAAGTTCATAATAAACTATTCTTAATTTTAATCTTTTTTGGCTGGAATATAGATAAAATGACCCCAAGACATTAGACTCTTTTTTTAACATTTTTGTATTTTATGGACGATTGAAGAGGTGGACAAGATAATCAACTATTTTGGTATCTGACTAGTAACATTAGGATCTAAGTTCATCTACTTGAGTTTCTTGAATGCATCTGTGGATCAACTCTAGTAGCAGACAAGTTGTTGGGAATGATTTGTACCTCATTTTATTTGCATATGATTTTGATTTCTTCTATGAGTTACTTATATTTTAGAATATTTTTGTTGTTGCACTATTTTTAAGATAATAAGTGTTTTGTAAAGTGACTGATTTCAAACAGGATTTTAAAATTTTTATGGATCAATGTTAAGATCAGGTAGTTGTATCCAACAATTCTGGTTGTGATAACGTCTTAATTCTAGTATTTTTGTATCATTTTTATTGAGTTACTAAAGATATTTCTAGGTATATAATTTTTGTACAGAGATTTATGAAAGATAATGAATGTGTAATGTATAATTCTAGTTAATAAGTTAGGTTTGGGTAGGTATTTGGTGAGTGATAATATTTTTTGCTGCCTGCTGTGATATTTTACTCAGTTTCTACCATTTCCTTGCAAAATCATAATTGTACCCTAACTATTGACTGTATCAGGGTAACCCTTCTATAATTTCTGGTGTGATGATATTTTTTCTGGATTGTCATCATAAAACACTGAATTTAAGGTGGTAAATGTGACCCTATAATTTATTTATTAATTCATTTTTGCACAGAGTTAATTGAATTCATGTGGTCTTGCTCATGGAGGGTTGATTCTACTCTTACTTCTCAAATGTTTGAGTCTACTCTTGCATCTTAGACATTTCATAGGCTGTATTGGGGGTTGCCACATTTGGTTACATTCCTCAAATCCAATACCAGGTACATTTTGTCATCTTTTCTATCATTTCCTGCCTATTTGTTCTAAATGTATTTTTGTGTCCTTTTTTTTAACCTATTTAACATGAACTCTGAGATCATTTATCAACCTTCTTTTTTGGTGAAGAACAATTAATCTTTCAATAGCAGCTTTATAGTGGTGTGCACTACTAATTTTCTATTTTATGTATATTATTAAGATATTTTCCAAATCTATTATGGAACATTTTAGTATTCAAAAGTTTGTATTAAGGCTGGTATTGTGTAGGTATTGATTGCCTTAAATATGTTCTTCCCATTGAGCTTTGAATTCAGTATTCCCACATCTGATGACATACACAGCCATAGCTTTCCCCTTTATATTTGTAGGCTCTCTGTACCTTACCGATAGAAAACTATATTTTTTAAAAATTATTACATTTATCATTGGTTCAATTTGACTTCTGGATCCAAGGTTAAAGACTTTAGTTCCTATATTTCCATGATATGTATTAAGATTTTATGCTTATCAACTCCAAGTCACAATCTGATATTATTGGAAAAACTTCATTTCACGCATGACTTCATTCCTTTTGACTTTTTCCATCATACTTTCCTGCCATACCCACTACCCCTTACTTTTCACCTTCCTTTTGTGTGCTGTCTTCCCTCATTATAATGTAAGTCTTTTAAGGACAGGGTGTTCCTTCCTTCCTTTTCCTTCCTTCTTTCTCTCCCTCCCTCTTTCCTTCCATCCTTCTTTCTTTCTTTTTTATATTTGTATCCATAGTATTTAGCACAATTCCTGGTACATAGTAGACCTTTAATAAAGCCTTATTGACTGAGTGATTAACTCCATGAGATGTGGTTGTTGTTATTGTAGTAGTAGTAGTAGTAGTAGTGGTAGTAGTAGTAGTAGTAGCAGCAGCAGCAGCAGCAGATATAACTTGATGTTATCCATATACATCAACTGATTAATAAGATTTCTTTTGTATATGGATCCCTCTTTATTTTAAAACCATGTTTAATTTTATATAGAAGATATTATAATGGTTCTAGAGTTAAGCAGAACAATAAACTCCACTTTATCCCTAGAAAACACAGTGTTTGATACCAGTTGTTCTTAACATTATTTGTTTGGTGGTATGTCTTAAATATAGAACTATTAGCTTCATGGACATTAAATGCCTTAGTATTGTCATATAAATATGAATATAGATATACATATATACATATGTTACATATATATGTATATATGGAAGTAAAAGGCTTTGGAATAATCAATAGAAGTAATACAAATGTTACAGTACTTGCATATGGCTTATTTAAAAACTATCGAATTGATAATGATTTAGACTTTTTCGCTCTGGAATTTTGGGCTCACTTTTTTGGCTTTTCTATAATGTTTTGTTTGCTTGAAAGGTTTTGTAGATTTCTTTTTTACTGATACAAGTTACTAATGCTTTGAACAAAATATATAAACACAGAACTGGCATACATCTCCCCTTTTAGAATGACAGCTCCTTAAGACCAGGGACTGTCTCTCCAGTTGATAGATGGTCAAAGGATGTGAACAGGCAGTTTTCAGATGAAGAAATTAAAGCTATCTATAGTCATTTGAAAAAAAAATTAAATCACTATTGATTAGAGAAATGCAAATCAAAACAACTCTGAGGTACCTCATCACACCTATTAGAATGACTAACGTGACAAAACAGGAAAATGATAAATATTGGAGAAGATGTGGGAGTATTGGAACATTAATGCATTGTTGGTGGAGTTGTAAACTGATTCAACCATTTTGGAGAGCAATTTGGAACTATGCCCAAAGGGCTATAAAAATGTGCATACCCTTTGACCCAGCAATAGCATATATAGGGCTGTATCCCAAAGAGATCATAAAAATGGGGACAGGACCTATATGTACAAAAATATTTATAGTAGCTCTTTCTGTGATGGCAAAGAATTGGAAATTAAAGGGATGCCCATCAATTGATGAATAGATGAACAAGTTGTGGTATATGAATGTAATGGAATACTATTGTGTTATAAGAAATGATGAGCAAGTGGGCTTCAGAAAAAAACTGCAAAGACTTGTATGGACTGATGCTGAGTGAAGTGGGCAGAACCAGGAGAATGTTGTACATAGTAACAGCCATATTGTGCAATAACTAACTTTGATAGACTTAGCTCTTCTCATCAATACAAGGATGTAAGACATCTCCAAAAGTCTCATACCAAAAAATGCTATCCACATCCAGAGAAAGAACTATGGAGTCTGAATGCAGATGGAAGCATACTATTTGCTCTTTTTTTTTTTTTGTCTTCTGTTCTGTTTTGTTTCTTCTTTCTCATGGTCCCTGCTATTAATTCTAATTCTTTTTTACAACATGATTAATGTGAAAATATGTTTAATAGGAATATATATGTAGAGCCTATATCAGATTGCACACCTTCTTGGGAAGGGAAGTGGGGAGGGAAGAGGAGAAAATTTAAAACTCAAAAGCTTATGGAAGTGAATGTTGAAAACTAAAAATAAATTAATAAACAAAAAAAAAACACCAGGGACTATCTTGCTTTTCTATTTATAGCTCTAATGCTTAGCTCAATGTTTTACACATAGTAAACATTTAATAAATTCTTATTCCCTTCTTTCATAAATGTTCAGTTCATTCATTCTACCATGTTGGTGTTTGATGACTCTATCCATGAGTATGTGTTAATTTCACCTTGCTTCCTGTAGTTCTCACCATGACAAATATTATTGCATAAACATAGACAATATAAAGCACATTGAAAAGAGTAAAATCAACATGATAAGATGACTAGAGATTAAGCTATACAAAAATTGGGTGAAAGAAATGGGAATGTTTTGCCTAAAGGAGACTTGGGGATGTACATAATTGTTCTCACTGATTTGAAGTTTTATTATATAGAAGGATTTGACTTCCTTTACTTAGTTTTAGAGGTAAATAGTAGGGATAATGGATGAAAGCTACAGACTAACAGATTTAAGCTGGTTATAAAGTGAATAAAAAGTCTCTAGTCATTAGTTCTATCCAAAAATAGAATGGGCTGTCCAAGTGGCCTTCCTATCAATAATGATATTCATGTGGGATTGGATTATGTCTTCTTGAGGATGTTATAGTAGGGAATCCTGTTCAGTATAGTGTGCACCTAATATTCCTTCCAACTCTGTGATTCTTTGAACCTCACAAAGTAGACATATATTTAATACTTTCATGCAGATAATAATTAAAAGCTATTTTTGTTTACAACATGAATTTGATAGGAATCTCTTAACTAGTATTATATGATAGGGACATCTCACAAAATTGCAAAAATTCCCTCTAGCTAAAGTATCACTCATTATCTCCCAGTATAATGAGTAGTTATAGCCAATAAGCACTAAGCACTTTGGCATGGAAGTTAGAAACAAGATGGAAAAAAAATGAAGTTCAGTACCATCAAATATTCAAGACTTTCCTCTTCTCAAATGTAAACTCTAAGATAGTATCACAAAGTTTCCATTGTTTATATTTCAACTACCAATTTCTCCTTGTTGGTAAGAATCAAATAAAGAATAATAGTTGTCCTTTTTCACTTCCTCCATATTTTGAAGAATCAAATTTGTTTAATGTATTCTCCTTTTTCTTTAATCCATTCCTTTCAAATGAGTTATATCATTCTCAAGCCAAGTCCCAATCATAAGCAACATATTCTATTAAATCTCAATAATACATAGGATCTCAGAGGCTGAAGCATTTTCCAAGAACATTTACTTGATAAAGAATCTCTTCTTTGGCACACTTGATAAGCAGACTTCTGGCCTTTGCTTAAAGACCTCCAAAGAAGGGACAGTTTTTGCCATTAAAGAAAGTTCATTCCACTTCTTTATGCTCATTTTTAACTAAGTAATTATTTAGCATTTTACAGTAATACTGTAAATATTATCTTCATTTGCAGACAAAGAAACTGAGTCTGAGAGAGTTTAAGTGATCTTGTCTGTGGTCCTAATAGCCACTAAATCAGAAGTTGCATTGCAGTTGTGGTCTTCCTGACTCAAACTACAACACAATATTCATTACACTATCCAGCCTCTTATTATCAAAACTAATTCTGTCTATGTAATTTCTATCTTCTGAGGCCAAACTGAGCAAAACTCATTTTACTTATGACAGTACATTAAACTGCCACATACCAACTAAATATCCTTGGTAAATATTTTTAGATTTTTCAACTAATCTTCAAATGGCATGATCTTGAGTGTTTTTCCAACCCTGGTCATCCTTCTCAGCATACACTCCATTTTATCAATGATTTTCCAAAATATAATGTACAGAATAGAGCATAATTCAGTAATCCAGATGTAAACTAATTAAAGAATTCAACAGGGCTACCACATTCCTAGTTCTGGAAACTTTGCCTCTCAATGCATCTAAAAGTCAGATGAGTATTTTTTGCTTAATATATGTGTTAACACATATTTAGCTTATAGTCCATTGTAAATCCATATTTCTTAAAGTCAAACTACAATTTAGCCACATCTCTCCCATTCAGTACATGTAAAGTTGATATTTTGAACCTATGAAAGGTAATATATTGGTTTTTATTAAATTGATTCTTATTAAAATATATCCAGAATTCTAGGCTGTGGAGTTTTTGGATCCTGATAATACTACAAGTTAACTTCCCTTCCTAGTTTTGAGCTACTTGAACATACACTTATATGAATAATATATTCTTTTACTTGAGTCATTGATGAAAGTATTCATCAGCACAGGGTTAATTAAGCATAGATTCTGTGTGTTCTCCACCAGACCTTGCTGCCTTTTCCAAGATGACATTGAACCAGTAATGATAATAATTGATGACTCTTTGAGGTTAGCAGATCCAAATTCATTTCACAATACTAATGTCTAACCCACTTTTTTCTAACTTGTCCATGAGAAAATATGAGATCAAAACAAAATATATGTGCACTGTGTGAGTATATATATACATATATATAGAGAGATAGATATAGATATAGATATAGATATAGATATAGATTAGTAATCAAAGTAGAAATTATATGTGATTATATCTCCTTTCTCTGAGGACTTCATAGTCATTACCGTCATAACCTTCTCTGTGTAAAACTCCTGCCAAGTAGTAAACCAGTCAAATAATTAAGGTTAAATAAATGACAATAGTACAGTTTTGTCTCTTCAGCTTATTGTTTCCCCCATTCTAAATTCCCCAGACACTGATTTCAACTTTTACTTAAATACACTTATGTAGATAGGGACCAGAACTTATCTATGGATAAAATACCAATTTTTCTTTTGAGGATTTTTAGTTTATTTTTTTTTCTTCTGCTACCTGTCACAGTTGATGTACTTAATGAGTTACACTCCAGAACAAAATTAAGTTTTACAGTATCACCCCCCAATTTTCTGTCTAGCTGAAGAACTTAAAAGTATCATATACAATTAAATGGTCACATCATTATCATTCATAAACTGTATTAAACATTAATGGCAAAATAAAGTAAGATTACCAAGAGAGAGATACTAGACTACAGCCAGTCTACAAGCATCACAGCATTGCCTTTTGTGATATATGCAGTTCTGTTAGTTGGTTTGCTTCAAGTGTGGAGATTGGTTGACAGCAGTATACAGCAGTACACACTTAAGCAGCTGGTATTCAATAAGCTAACACAAAATGACATCAAGGACAGTTAGGGGAAAAAATACTAATGGAGAGTCTTCAAATATATCACAACTGTTGGATTATGGGGAAAAACAGAAAGTCAAAACTGACTTGAAATAATAAGGAATTAGAAAGTCCCATTTAAATACATATGTATATACATACGTATATATATATACATACATATATATATATATATGATCTTGTAGATAGAAGAGGCAGATTTATAATCAAAAACAAAAATGACAATAGTAGCTCCCACTGGGAAAGAACTAATGTTTTACTAGTTGAGAACTCTGTGTATGTTTATAAGGATTGGGCTTATTGGCCAATTCCCCATTACACATAAAATTAATAATAATGATGATAGTAATGATGATAATGATAATTCTCACAACAATGCTATGAAGTAGATACTGCAAGTAATTTTATTTTTTTAAGAGGTAGTGAAAAAGTCCACCAGATGTTTCATTGTTATAGGGAAATTCCAACCATTACAAATCAGCACCTATTTTACAACTCATATTCTGTGAGCAATGAGAAGTCAAGAAACCTGCATGGGACCACCTAGTCACTGTGTCAGAGGCAGGAATGAGAAAAAGACCTGATTCTGAAGCATGTTTTCTATTCATCACATAATGTTCTGCACTATCATTTATATTTTAGCGATGAAATGCTAGAACTTCTGACTCTTAAGTTCACTACTTCCGGTATGGCAACTCTTTTAACCAAGGAAGAGAGTTGATTTTAGCCTGGCTATGGCTTACTGTAGCATAGGATCTTAGTATCAATGATTTAGAACTGAAATGAAATTTCAAGGTCAGAAAATTCCTAGGGAGTGTTTCAGGGTATGTGGAGGTTAACAATTTTGCCTTTTACCACACAGGTAGTGAATGCCACAGGTAGACTTTAATTCAGTTCTTTGTGACTTCAAGATCATGATTCCATCCATTTTGCTACAGTTTCTGTGTTTGAGGGCACTCCAGTATGATAATTACTTGTATAGCTAGATCAATAACATAGTTTGCCTAAATATTTAATTAAAGTTTTCCATGATAGCATTATTATTCATTCAAAATTGTCAGATATTGTTTTACTTTTTTTTTCCAAATTGGCTTCAATAATAATTTTTCACCAAGTTAAAAAAAATGTTCCATAGAAATGTTATCTGAATAGCATTAATAATACTTTCATTTGCAGACATTTTAAAATATTTTTCAAAATATGCATTATACTTTGAATGTATTGATATAAATGAGTGAGAAATTTATTTTACCATATTTTATAAATAAAAGAAATGGGGGTCATGTGAGTAAGCGAAAGACATACAACTAGCAAGCGATTGAAGTGATAAGCCCAATATCATACTGTTGGCTAACAGTAGAGCTAAAGACATGTGCAGAACATTTTGTATCTTCCACATTTGGAATTATTTGAGTAGTTGTTTTTTTTTTTCTAGCTATTTAATATATTTAGATACTAACTGACTTGTTTACAGAATCTCAAATTTTATGCTATTAAACAATTTGATTAACACTTTCAAATATACTTTCATAATTCTGGGGGTTAACTATAAATAGCAAAGATGAAATTTCTCTTAAGAATCCTTCAGACTATAGAATCTTAATAACTTCATCTCAATAGAAAGGTAGTACAGTGTGTAAAATCAAAATGAATTGAGTACAAATTCTGCCTTGGATATAATATTAGCTGTGTGACCTTGAGCAAATTACTTAATCTCTCTCATCCTGAGTTTTCTCATCTGAAAAATGGGGATTAAAAACAGAGCTTAACTCCCAGGGTTATAAAGATCAAATGAGAAAACAAAATCTTACAGCACTAAATAAATGTTAGCTGTTATTATTATATTTCTCTGTCTCAGTCTCAAAGGCCTAGGTAATACTTGTTAGGGTATTACATGGAGAATTAAATCTTTTTTGTTAGGCTTTTTAATATAACCTGTTGATAGTAATTTTTTCCCACTTATTAGAATACTTTCAGTTTAGCATATTGATCACTTGCTAGTAGAAAAAGAGAATGTTGAAAATAGAGTCTACCTACATGTTAAGAGAGTCAGTCAATAACCATTTATTAAATACCTACTATGTGCCTGAAACTGTGTGAAGTACAAAGATTTTGGTAAAGTATGCCATGTTATTCATGTGGAAAAGTTGGAAAAGTTTGGATTAGATGATAATATAATCAAATAGACTTGGAATTGGTTGGAAAGGGGGATTCTAATAGTAGTTGTTAACAGTTTGGCATCAAGGTGTCTCCAGTGGAGTTAGTTCCCCAGGGATCTTCACACTGTGCTATTTAACTTTTTATTTTCAATTACTTAAGTAAAAGCATAGATAGTAAACTCATCAGAGTTGCAGATGAAACCATTCCATCAGAGATAGCTAAAACACTGGATGATGACATTAGGATCCAAAAGGAGCTTGTTAGGTTAGATTATTGGGCTGAGTATAATAAAATTACATTCAATAACAATTACCTCAAAATCTTATACTTAAGCTCTAAAACCAAATCAACTCCTCAGACACAAGACAGGTGAAGGTGAATAGAAAGCAGTTGTTTCAAAAATCCTCTGGGGTCTTTGGCAGGATTGGGGGTGGTGATGGTGATTGTAGCATTGGATTATAAGCTTAATATGAATCAGCAGCATGATGTGGTAGCCAGATGAGTTCATACAATCTTGGGCCACATTAGGAGTGACATAGCTTCCAATAGTAAAGTAATAATCCCACTGTTCTCTGCTCTTTTCAGACTATCTGGAGTGCTGTGTTCTGCTCCAGGCACTAGGGTTTAAGAAGGGCATTGATAAACTAAAGATTGTCCAAATGAAGGCAACCAGGATGGTGAAAGGTTGTGAGCTCATGACATAGTGGGAGGGGGAGATAGAGACTGAGACAGAGAGACTAGGAGAGAGAGAGAGTGTGTATGTGTGTGTAATAGAATAGAATGCTGGGACTGGAGTCAGAAAGACTTGAGTTTAAATCCAGCTTCAAATATTTACTAGCTGTGTTACCCTGGACAAGTCATTTAAACTTTATTTGCCTCAATGTCCTTATCTGTAAAATGGGGATAATAATAGGGCCTACCTCACAATAAGAAAATAATTAAAAAGTTCTTATCACAGTTCCTGACACATAGTAGGCACTATATAAATTTTAGCTATTATTTTTTAATACTGCTATTATTAATCATATAACCAGCATTTATTAAGTTTACTTTTGCCTAGGCACTGTGCCAAGCTTTGGAGAACAGAAATACAAGCTAACATGATCACTCCTGCCATCTAGGAGCTTACATTTTAATGGAGGAAAATAACACAAATTAAATTTGAGCTGTCTAAAAGTGGAATGTCTTACCCCAAGAGGTGGTAGATTTCCCGTCCTTTGAAATCTTCAAAAAGAAACTGAATAATCATATGTTGGATATTGGTAGTAAAAATTCTATCATTTATGGAATGTCATCAGTGGCTGCTGAATTCTGTCCCAACTCACAAATTCTGTGGTTCTGTTCTGAGGGAAAAAGAAATCACATATGACTATTTTTATTTCTTTATTACTATTAGCTACTGACAGACAATTGTTTTATAATCAAAACTATTATTGTTGGTATTGTTATACTTCTTTTAATATTAGTTTGACATTTTTACTATGTAGGGCAGGCATTAATAAATGAGATCTTTTTTATATATTTTTATGTCTTGCATGAACATAATTTATGAGGTCACCAGAAAAACTGAAGAAATTTTGATACACTCTTTACATATAATATGCATATATTAAAAGACAAACATCAGTAAGTTTAACAAAATATTTTTTTTGTTTTTTTTTTGTTTTTTGGTGAGGCAATTGGGGTTAAGTAACTTGCCCAGAGTCATACAGCTGGTAAGTGTTATGTGTCTGAGCCTGAATTTGAACTCAGGTCTTCCTGACTTCAGGGCCAGTGCTCTATCCACTGTGCCACCTAGCTGCCCTATGCCCTAAGTTTAACAAAATATTATAGACTATACCTTCATTCAGATATGATGACTTATAAGACCCCCTTCAATATGAGAGTAAAGTAAAATTGGGCCACATATACAAATTGGAGCACCAAGGTGAAAACAGCCTCAAGTTTGAGCCTGAATACTTGCTAATTAGATAAAAATCATCCTGTTTGACAAAATTTAGCTTCAGGAATTTAATTCAATTTTAATTAAATAATTAATTGCTCTCTGTGTGTCAGGCACTGTGCTAAGGGCTAGAGATACAAATAAACAAAAATTCTCCACCCTTGAGAAGCTTATAATCTAATAGGGGAAGACAACACAGGAAAGGAAGCTAAAAAGGAGGGGTGCAGGAGAGGATATCTGATATGGGGGCATGTTGTTCTGTGCAGTGGAAGCCAAGCTGAGCTGCCCATTAAATTTGCCTGGAATGTTGTGAACCCTCTATAGAGGAAGGCTTTGGGAAGAGATGCTGATGGAAAATGGTGAAAAGTAATCAAGGGACTACTATCCAAAGCCCAAATATCAAGTTAATTTAATGGGAGGCTGTTGAGGTGGAAATAGGGAAATATACCAATGAAATAATTTTGAGGGTGTCAAGAAAATAATTGTTTCAATGACTGAACTTTGGGTGGGAAGTGGCCAGGGGTCATAGGGAGATAAGACAATGGAGGGCTAGGTTAGGATAAGGGTAACAGAATTGGGAGATTGGGAGTAGCCACAATGTAAGGCCAGTTAATAGGATTATAGCCTCAGGTGAATGCCAGAGATTTGGCCAAGTGGGAAAGTCCAGGGTTTTTCCTTTCTGGGGTCCAGATCAACCCCATCAGTTTGACATTTCCTTCTCCAGCTCGTTGTACAAATGAGCAAACTGAGGCAAACAGCATTAAGTGACCTGCCCAGGGTCACACAGCTATTAAATATATGCTGTCAGGTTTGAATTCTGGAAGACAGGTTTTTTTGACTCCAGGCCCAGTACTCTATTCACTGTACCACCTAGCTGCTCACCCTCTTTACTAACTATTAGTCTTCTATGAGGCAATAGTGCTCATAAACTTCCACCATCCTCTTTGATGCAGTTTTTAAAAAATTAGTTTATTTTCTAAATTCATGTTTTCTTTGTATGCTATATCTCTTTCTCCAGAAAAAGATATCAAGTATGCAGTTGCTAAGGTAGATTTTGATGTTTCCTTAATTTAGTAAATGGCTTATGTCAATCACATTTTCTTAGGAAAATGGTCATAGTTCACGAAAATGCCTTTTTAAAAATCTGTTTCCCATGTTTCAATGTCAACAGCTTGATTAAATAGGACAGCTTGGAGCATTTCAATTGTACTCCATATCATCCCATTTTTATTCTTTCTTCTACTTCATTATTGATTTTGGCTTTTTGCTGTATGTCTGTGGTCTGAATATACAGAAAACTGATTCAGAAATGACTACCTATTTTGGCAACAAGTCATTTCATGTCTGTTAAAACATAATCAGTTTCATTTTTGCAATGTTCTTTGGGACTTGCAATGTCTATTGCCTTCTAATGTTATTCTTGAATAAAATATTTATGAGATACTGGTGTAACCTATACACATTTGACCTCTTGCTTTGCATAATATCATAACTCATGTGTAGATATGCATATATACATATATATACACTTATATACATATAAACATATGTGTATGTATATATGTGTGTATGTATGTGTGTGTGTATATATGTATATATACACACACACATATATGTATATGGTGTGTATTTGTGTGAGTGTATGTTTCTGCCATTCTCTTTTTACCACTTTTTTTTATTGAAGTCAAAAAGTATATGCTGACTTAATTTGGAATGTTTTTAGCAAGTCCAGGAACACTTCCAGAACTTTTCTGACTATAATTTTTTTTCAAACAAATCAACTGAGTTCTTTTGGCAAAGTGATGCAATGGCTAGAAGTATTTGTTGATATATTGTGCTACTATGAGGGTAGAATCCATATGACTGAAAATTGTACGAGAAATGTTATGTCATTATACTCCTACTCAGAATCAACTATCTTCACATTCATCTTCCATCAAAAAAGAAAAAAAAAACACATTTTAAATTTTAATGAAGAGGGAGAGGGAAAGGGAAAATTGCACATTCACAGCCCCTGTGGAGATCTTCACACTCAGGGGTCTTTGTTCACACCAGGGATTTCCCTGTGACCTGTACTAGCCTGGGATTCCAAACACACCCCTTCAACCTTGTTTTTGACTCAAGGATTCTCCTAGAACTCCAAAACCAACCTAGATTAAACCCTGACATCATTTCTTTTCAGTCTGAGATTACTAACTTGCCCTTCTTACCAGACTCCTCTAGCTCATACTTTTCTCTGCTCCTACCTGATGTGATGCTGCCCTAAGTCTTAACAGAACAAAATATCAGTATCTTTCATGGAGTTGGAGCTTGAACAGCCTGGTCAACTATCTTCCTCAACCAGCCTCTCTCCAAACATTTATGTTCTTCCTAGATTAATTCCTCAATGGTAAACATACTTTACTCTCTCCCACTCTCCCTCTCCCAGTGATTCTAAAGTCACAGCTGTTGATGTATAAACCTTAATCCTCATCCTCTACAATCTATTCCCTCACTCTTGTTCCTGTCAACCTTATCCCCCTCCCCACCATGTCTCACTCCAGATGTCTCTCCCTCTTGCTATCCTCCCTAAATATATATATATATATAATATATATATACATGTATACACACACACACATATATATATATCTTGCATAAACACTTAATAACCTCTCCTCTTTTAAAGTTCATAATGTCCAAATTTATCACCCATTCAAAATCCTACCTTTTAACTTCCTGGACATTCTCCTTCCTTAATCAATCAGTAAACATTTATTAAGTACCTACTATGTGCCAAGTACTGAGCCAAACATTGGGAATACAAAAAGAGGCAAAAGACAATCCCTCACCTCAAGGATCTTACAGTCTAATGAGGGAGACAATATGAAAACAAATATATATGAAGCAAGCTCTATATAAAATGAATAGGAAATAATTAATAGAAAAAAAAGTCCTGGAATTAAGAGAGGTTGGAGAAGGCTTCTTGGCAAAGGCGAAATTTTAGTTGAGACAATGGAAGCTAGGGAAAATAGGAGAATAAGTTGAAGAGGGAGAGCATTTCAGGCATGGGGACAGCCAGATAAAATATCCAGAGCTAGAGATAGATTGTCTTGTTCAGGAAACAGCATGGAGATCAGTGTCACTAGACTGAAGATTATATTTCAAAGAGTAAGGTATGAGAAGACTAGAGAGGTGGGATGGAGCTAGGTTATGAAGGACTTTGAATGGCAGAGAATTTTATATTTAAGCTTGAAGTCAATAGGAAGTCACTAAAGTTTATTGAGTAGAGGGATGACTTTAATGGCTGAGTGTAGGAGGGTTGGGAGTGGGGAGAGACTTAAGACAGGCAGATTGAGGCTATTTCAATTATTCAGGCATGAGGTGACAAAGGCCTTCATTAGAGTGGTGGCAGTGTCCAAAGCAAGAAGGGAATATATTGGAGAGGTGTAAAAAGGCGAAATTGACATACTTTTACAATAGATCGTATGTGGGGATGAGATAGTGAGGAATCCAGGATGACTGCTAGGTAGCAAGCCTGGGCAACTAGGAGGATGGTGTTGCCCTCTACAGTAATATGGAAGATAGGAAGAAGGGGAAAATTTGGAGAGAGAAATGAAGCCTGTTTTAAATATATTAAGTTTAAGACGTCTACTGGACATCCAGTTCAAGGTATATAAAAGGCAATTTAATTTTTTTTTAAATAGTATTTTTCCCAATTACATGTCAAGACAATTTTTAGCATTTTTACAAGATTTTGAGTTCCAAAATTTTCTCCCTCTCCTCCCCTCTTCCTAAAATGATAGGCAATTTGATATAGTTATGCATGTGCTATCATGTAGAATATATTGCCATATTAGTCACAGTTGTAAAAGAAGAAACTGATCAAAAGAGGAAAAAATGAAAAAAAAAGTAAGTGAAAAAAGTATGCTTCAATCTACATTCAGACCCCCTCAGTTCATTAGCTGGACATGGACAGAATTTTCCTTCCTGTGCCATTTGTACTTGTCTTGGATCACTGTGCTGCTGAGAAGAGCCAAGTCATTCAGAGTTGATTATCACACAGTGTTACTGATACAATGTACCATGGTTTCCTGTTTCTGCTTGTTTCATCTTGCATAAGTCCCTACAAATCTTTCCAGGTTTTTCTGAAATCTGCCTGTTCATCATCTTATTTCACAATAATATTCCATTACATTCATAAACCATGACTTGTTCAGCCATTCCCCAATTTATGGGCATCCCCTCAATTTCCAATATTTTGCCACCAAAAAAAAGGTTGCTATAAATATTTTTGCCCACGTACGTGCTTTTCCCTTTTTATCTCTTTGGGATACAGACCTAGTAGTGGTACTGCTGGATTGGATCCACCACAGTTTTATAGCCCTTTGGATATAGTGCCAAATTGTTTTCCAGAATGGTTGGATTGGTTCACAACCCTACCAACAATGCATTAATTTCACAATTTTCCCACATCCTCTCCAACATTTATCCTTTTTACTTTTTTTGTCGTATTAGCCAATCTGATAAGTGTGAGGTGGTACCTCAGAGTTGTTTTAATTTGCATTTCTCTAATTAAAAGTGATAGCATATGTTTATAGATAGCTTTGGTTTTTTTCATCTGAAAACTGCCTATTCATGTGCTTTGACCAATTATCAATTGTGGAATTGATGAGGTTTAGGGGTTCAGGGTGCTGGGACCCCAAAATCACAACACGTGGGTCCTGCCCAAAAGAATTCGACCCAAGCCTTCTTTCAGCCAAAGGCAAGGTTTATTAGAACATGCATCATATTGGGCAGACTCTTAAGGAGTCTGAACATGGGTAAGCAGTGGCTAGATTATAAGAATCTGACCAGTGACTAGATTATAAGAATCTAAGCATCTTAATGGAGACAAGATGGACCTTATATACAGAAAGACTGTGGGAGGGGTCTAGGAGTGGCCAAGTAGTTTGGGGTGACTGGAGGAGGGGTCTAAGGAGATCTAGATGGGAGTGGCCAGTAAGCTGAGGTGAACAGAACTCCTGGGACCTGGACAATGGAGCCTAGCTAGGATTAAGTGTGGGAAATGTCCAGGGGCCATAGGGAGGTAAAACAATGGAGGGGAGATTGGGTGTAGCCACAATGAAAGACCAGTTGATGGGGTTATACCCTCAGGGGAACGTCAGAGATTTGGCCATGTGGGAAAGTCCAGGGTTTTTCCTTTCTGGGGCCCAGATTCCAACTCCTTCAGAATGGCTTTATACTTAAATTCAGTTCTCTATATATATGAGAAATGAGGCCTTTATCAGAGACACGCTGTAAAGATTGATTCCTAGCTGCCTGCTTTCCTTCTAATCTTGGTTGCATTGGTTTTGTTTGTGCAAAAGTTTTTTTTTTAATTTAATATAATCAAAATTATTTATTTTACATTTTTATAATTCTCTATCTCTTGTTTGGTCATGAGCCTGTAATGCACTTAACTTCTTCTTTAAGAATTTGGATGCTAAAAAAGAAAAGAATTTGGGTGCTATAACATTTAGTGCATAAATGTTTAGTATTGATATTACTTCATTGCCTCTGGTACCTTTTAGCAAGGTGTAATTTCCTTCCTTATCTCTTTTAGTTAAGTCTATTTTTGCTTTTGCTTTGTCTGAGATCAGTACTGCTACCCTGGCTTTTTTCTTTTTTTTAACTTCAGCTGAAGCATAATAGATTTTGGTCTAGCTCCTTATCTTTACTGTGTGTGTGTGTGTGTGTGTGTGTGTGTGAGTGTGTGCGCACATGTGTGTGCATGCTCATGTCTCTGTTTCAAGTGTGTTTCTTACAAACAACATCTTTTAGGATTTTGGTTTTTGATTCACTCTGCTATCCACTTTGATTTTATGGGAGAGATCATCCCATTTACATTCACAGTTATGATTTATTAACTGTATATCCCTCCACCCTGTTTTGCCTCATGTTTATACTCTCCCTCCTTACACCCTTTTCCTCCTCAACAGTGTTTTGTTTCTATCTACTGTCTGCCCCAGTCTGCCCTCTCCTCTGTCAGCCCCTCCACACACATATCTTTACTTAATCTTCTCCCCTCCTACTTTCTTGTATGTAAAATAGGTTTCTGTACTCAACCAATTGTGTATTTCAGGGGTGGGGAACCTGAAGCCTTGAGGCCACATATGGCCTTCTAGATCCTTGGGTTTGGCCTTTTGACTAAATCAGTTTTTTTGTTTTGTTTGTTTGTTTTTTCCAAGGAGGCACTTTACATTTGCTTCTATCTTTTCATTCTTTTTAATTTATTTGATTGATTCCTGATGTCTCATAGAGGCATTAGCTTCCACTTGTGTAATTCTAAATTTGAAGGAGCTGTTTTCCTCAGTTAGCTTTTGTACTCTTTTCCAATTTGGCCAATTCTACTTTTTAAGCAGTTGTTTTCTTTTTTACAAGCTGTTGACTCTTTTTTTTCATAATTCTCTTGCATCACTCTCACTTCTTTTCCTGATTTTTCTTCTACCTCTCTTATATGATTTTTAAGCTCCTTTTTGAGCTCTTCCATGAGTTCTTTCTGGGCTTTAAACCACTTCCCATTTTTCTGTGGGGTTTTGCCCGTAGGTGTTTTGACATTGTTATCCTCTTCTGAGTTTGTGTCTTGATCTTCTCTGTCACCATAATAGCTTTCTATGGTCACATTTTTTTTTTGTTACTTTTTGCTCATCTTTTTTGGCTTTTTTTTCCTTTCTTGAAAATTTGAGCTCTGCAGTTCTTGGAGCTGGAGTCTGCTCATTCCCCTGGCTATGTTAAGGCACATGAGGGGTCCTGGTGTTGGGGATTACTTGCGCCACCATATTGGTGTTCAGGATCTCCTGGTGGTTTGCTGAAGTGGGGCTTACTGCTGGCCTACTGGGACACTTCTTGTCCTGGACTGGATTCCCCTTTTGTCTGAGTGAAACAGACCTTTCTTGGTGATCTTCCAAACTTGGGCTAAAAGATTGTTTTACCCTGTCTTTTTTGCTAGTTCTGTTGTTCCAGGATTTGCTTTGGGATACTATTTTATGGTTGTTTGGAAGTGAATATAGAAGAGTTATGGTAAATTATTGCTTACTCTGTCATCTTGGCTCCAGAAGGCTCTGAAAGGTAGTTTAAGATGCAAGATTAGAGGTAAGAAGAGATTGGAGCATGACAGGTAAATATGAGCATAGAAATTGTGATTAATCCATAGGAGCTAATGGGAACATCATGTGAAGCAGTATAGAGTAAGAAGAAAATGGGGCTCAGGACAGAGCCCTGAAGGACACATGATTAGAGAACATGATCTGGAGGAGGATCCAGCAAAGGAGACAGAGAAGGAATGGTCAGAGAGGGAGTAGGAAAACCAGGAAAAAGTAATGTCTCAAAAATGTAGAGATAAGAGAGTATCAAGAAGGATAAATTGATTAACAGTGTCAAAGACTGCAAAAGAGGTTAAGGAGAATAAGAATTCAGAAAAGGTCATTGGGTTTCACAACTAAAAATATTTAGTAACTTTGGAGAAAGAATTTCTTTGGGGAATGATATGGTCAGAATCTGGATTGTAAGGGGTTAAGAAGAGATTGAAAAGAGTATTTATCTTCTCCCAATTACTTCTTTCATACCAAGGCACTTCAAAATAAATATTAATGATCCCTTAACTATCTTAACTTCTCAATTCTCAATGTACCCAGGCCACATTACCTACATTTCAAATGCACCTCATTTACACAAAAAGGTCAAACCTTCAATCTTTCCATCCCTTAAAATATTCTACTTCCAAGTTCATGAATTCTCAAATTCATCTATCTGATCATAATGTTTTACTGTTCCATCTTTCTCAGTGGCTTACAACCATTCTCTCTGTTCTTGTTTTCTTACTGTGAATTTTAATCTCTCTGCTCCTCTCCTCTTTCTCAGGCCATTCATTACACCTACACTTTCTTTTCTTTCATAACTCAACCAATATTGAATTGGTTTAACAGTAAACTATCATCTACACTCAAATCAATTGCCATGCCAAATCCTTAACTTGGATTATTCTCCTCTTCTATCTTGCTGAATAGATCTAGAGGAAATAATGCAACTATTGTGATTGGATTCTTTACAAAGTTAAGCTTATGTGCACTCAATTTTGACCTCATTTCATCTTAGTTTCCTATCCCACTCATCAGAGAGCCTTTTCCAAACCTTTTCATCCCTCCTCAAGTCTCCCTTGGACTTCCCCTAACCTTTTTCCTTGAGGATTTCTCTTAATATTTACCAAAAAAAGATATGATTTTCAAGTAATCAATGAGTTTTTATTAATTACTTCCTATGTACTAAGCACTGTGATAAGTGCTGGAAATTCAAAAAAAAGGCAAAACAGTCCCTGCTCTCAAGAAACTATGAGTGTAATGCAGTTCACAGTCTAATAAAACAACTGCTGAGAGCTCCATTTTTTAACCTTTTCTCAAAATACTGAGAAAATGTCCCCCATTATTTCTTCTTAATACTAAACTCTTATCTATAGGTATTTGTTGGATGTCTCCTCCTCAGTTATCTTGAATGTTCAGTTTTTTCACTCTATCACACTCCCTATTTTTGTTTTTTATTTCTAATCTTTACACCAATAATCATGTTCAGTAAATATGAAAAAAAATATGAAGAGGGAAATCATTTTCACCTGGAAGAAAAATGTCTTCTCTTTTAGAATTCATTATTAGGTGCCTTTGCTACCATCAAAATGTTCAGCTGCATAATGTCATTGAAAGCTTCTGGAAGCAAAAATTTGAAATTAGTTTCACAACATATATCCTAAACTTGATACCATATTAATCAAGTGAAGTAAAAAAAAAATGTGCCTACTATATGCAAATGATTATGATAAATGCTTGGAGTTATAAAGAAAGACAATAAAAGCAGTCCCTCATCTTGATGAGACATGCAAACACACATGTACAAATGATATATACAGAAGAAATTGAAGATAAGTCTAAATGGCAATCACTAATAATAAAGAGGTTCACTAGGATTAGAGGGTTTTTTCTAGAAGATGAATTTTACCTGGTACATGAAGGAATCCAGAAAAGCCTGGGGATGAAAATTAAGAGAGAGAATTCTAGGCATGAGGTGGGGGGATCCTATGAAAAATGCACAGAGTCAGGAAGAAAAGAGAAGGAGGCCTATAAGAAGAGCAAGGAGGCCTGTGTTAATGGACTACAGAGTGCATGGAAGCATAAAAATGGAAAAGGTAGGAATGGGACAGATTATGAAGCTATAGTTACAGAGTTTTAAGGTTTGCAAAGCATTTCTCATAGATCAACTCATTTGAACTTGATGACAACTTTGTGGGATAGGTGTTACTATTATCTTAATTTTATCCCAAGGAGAGAGGTTAAGTCACTTCACTAGTCCTTTGACCAGGGTTATACACCTAAATATATGACAAACAAGATTTGAACTCAGGTCTTTCTGACTTCAGCACTAGATTCAATGTACCTAAATATCCTTAAGGATTTAAAAGAAAAAGAACTATATAAATATATATATATATATATATATGTATGTATATTTGACCCTAATACTAATAAGGAACTGTGAATGTTTATTACATGTTTCAAAATTTATTAATTATGATACTGTTTAAATCCAACTTTATGTGACAAGATTATTTACACCCACAATGTCATTCTGACCTCAGTAACCCTCTAGGGATGCCTGAGATAGGTTCAAGGAATCTTGTTTTGAAACCACCCAAAATATTTGTGTTTTGAGTGCCTTCATTTATGTCTTATTTTGGGTCCACCCAAGCTTGTGATTTGGTTCCCTTTGTGTTTTGGCTTCTCCTAAATGTTGTTGAATATTTACAATTACTCATATCCATCTCAATCTACTTTGCTTTCAAGTTAACCTCTAGGACAAATTGCTTAAGCATGTACTTGTAGTTTCTTTGAGGGTACATTTATCTAAATCCTACATAGTATAAACCTTCCAGAGCCTGAATGAGAAGTAGTCACACTTCCTTTATGACTTTCTCTTCTCTATCAAATAACCTAGTAAATTTATTTCTAAAACTATTTCAGATTTTGTGACTTGTTTTTGCAAACAACAGAAAAACTGGAGCATATTGAGTGAAAAGAAGGAAGAAAACAAGCATTTATTAAATGCCTATTATTTACCAAGCACCATGCTAAGTGTTTTACAAATATTACCTAATTTGATCCTCACATCAATCCTGCTAGGTAGATGCTATTATCATTTCAATTTTATATTTGAGCAAACTAAGGCAAACAGGGGTTGTGACTCAGTGAGGGTAAAAAAACCTTGTAAATGTTTGAGACCATATTTGAATTTAGGAATTCCAGACTCTAGGTCCAACACTTTATCCACTGGCTTGCCTAGCTACCTCCAACTGGAGAAGGAGGGAGGAGTGTTGACATTGGCAGACAAAATTTACCAAGATCATTTTGTCAGATGAGTGGGGGATGGACTGGACTAACAAAAGGTGTGAGGCAGGGAGAACAACCAGCAGACTAATGTAGAAATATTGCAATATTTCAGTTTTGAGATGATTAGGGCCTGTTCCAGGATGATGAGAAAGAGATGAACATGAAAGATATTACAAAGATTATAAGGAAAGAAGAAAGGTGAGAAAGAAGGAAAGAAGGAGGAAAGGAAAGAAAGGAGGAGGGAGGAAACAGGAATTTAGTAAGCTCCCACTATCTGCCAGGCACTGTGCCTAAGAACTTTAAAATTATCTCATTTGTTCATCACAACAGCCTGTAAAGTAAGTGCTATTTTTGTCTTCATTGTACAATTAAGGAAACTGAGGCAGTCAGATGTTAAGTGACCTCCTCAGGATCATACAACTATGTACAAATAAGCTATATATGGGATTGGATAAACTGGAAATAATCAAAAGAGGGAGGCACTATATTTAAAAGGAATTGGGAAAGTCTTCCTCAAGAAGATTAGACTTTAGCTAGAACTTGAAGGAAGATAGAGATGTCAGGAGGCAGTATTAAGGAGGAAGAATACTCAAGGTGTGGGAGACTGCCAGGATAAAATGGACAGTTTCATTTTGCATGAACACCTCTATGTACAAGAATAAGAATTCACTACCTAGATAAGGTTGTGATTCCTTCTGTAATTCAGTCAGCATTCAACCAGCATTTTGAGTGCCAAGCACTGTACTAAATTCTGGGAATACTAGGATCTCAAAGATCTTATATAATAGGAGAAACAACATGCAAAGAATTATGTACAATCTCTGTCTCTCTCTGTCTCTCTGTCTCTCTCTGTCTCTCTCTCTCTCTCTAGTGGAAGGTAATTTCTGGGTGAATGGAGATGCAAAAGGGATTAAGGATACAGAAATATGAAGGCTTCTGAAAGATGGTAGGATTTGAACTGAATTTTGAAGGCATCCAGGAAAGCTTGGAATTCAAGGTGAGGAGGTAAAACCTCCCAACCATTACTAGGACAAATTAAAAGTCAGAAGATGTAGTGTCATTTGTGAGCAATAGTAAGTAATCCTATTTGGCAGGATTATAGAATGTGTGGAACAGAGTATAGTATAAGAAGACTGGGAAAGTAATAAGAGGCCAGATTGTAAAGGGATATAATTGCCAAAGTGAGGCTTTTACAAGATAATAGGAAACCACTGGGGTTTATTGAGTAAGATTTGACAAAATCAGACCTCTTCTTTTACAAGATCATTTTAGCAGCTGAGGGAGAGATGGAATGGGGAGATACTTGAGGTTGGAAGACAAACCAGAAGGAAATTTCAGTATTTCAGATGAGAAAAGACAATGGCCTATTGAAGGGTGATGGCTGTATGAGTGAAGAGAAGAGAATGTATACAAGATATGTTATGACTATAATAAGATTTGACAATTGATTGGCTTTGTGGGATAAGTGTGAATCAGGAATTGAGTATAACACAAAACTTGTAAGTCCTTGTGGTTAGGAGGATGGTGTTACCCTTGACATTTTTCTTCCAGGTGAAAATGATTTCCCTCTTCATATATTTTTTCATATTTACTGAACATGATTATTGGTGTAAAGATTAGAAATGAAAAACAAAAATGGGGAGTGTGATAGAGTGAAAAAACTGAACATTCAAGATATCTGGCTGCTAGATGGTTTCATTGGGCATTCTGAAACACTAAGGAATGTAATTTCATGGCAAACTTAATCATCTTGCCTTTGCTTCATTAATGAGGTACACAAGCAATAAGATTACCATGAAAATATTTGAAGCTTGTGTTCTAAAATTGTCTATGAAGGATAAAGAAAGAAAAACATTCTACTAAGACTTGGACAATTTCCAAATCACTCAACATATGACTTCATATTATGTGACTTCAGAGTGAAGGTAGGAACCAAAACATAGTTCAAATTTAAGAAATGAAAGAGGATCAATGATTATAGATTTTTCTGAAGCTTAAACCTGTATATCACAAATATTTTCTTCAAAGAGAGAATTGGAAGGTACTCCATGTGGTCATCAAATACAAAAAAAAATTGAATTAAGTTGATTATACCTTAAGAGAGAGGAAATGGATGTTTAGCAGGTTTTGGATTAGCTATCATTTTGTAGTCACATTATCAGCTATTTAAAATAAAAGTTAAAATTCATACTAAATTAGAAGAACATATGAAAATGAAAAGATATCATTAGCATCAACTTGAACAGTTTAAGTAAGTTGTTGTCTACTAATTGGAGAGTTGATAAAATTAAGGGCACTGATTTTGATTAATACTATTTATTAGATGTATAATAGCTAGCATTTAAATAACTTTAATATGTAAGAGGCACATTTACAAATTACATCTTATTTTGTCCTCATAAGGAACCCTGTGTGGAGGGTCTATTATTATCTCCATTTTATAGGTAAGGAAAATGAGATAGAGAGAAGTTAAGTGACTGTTAGAGAAGTACATAATTAATCAGTGACTGATACAGGATTTGAATTCAAGTCTTCCTGACTCTAACACTCTATCCACTATACCATTTAGGTACCTAATTTTAATTTAATACATTTAAAACTGTTTCTGCAATGAAAAAGCCAACAGAGCCCAGCA
Source organism: Vombatus ursinus (assembly GCF_900497805.2). Taxonomy (NCBI): domain Eukaryota; kingdom Metazoa; phylum Chordata; class Mammalia; order Diprotodontia; family Vombatidae; genus Vombatus; species Vombatus ursinus. The sequence continues at coordinate 7,905,494 of NW_020948910.1, read as the reverse complement.
GCTGATTTAGCCAGCAAATATTCCATCTCCTTATCAAGTAGAGAGTCATGGATGATAGGAGTATCACTTGTTTAAAGTATAAACTCATGTATAAAATATTATAGAAGAGAATGAGATAATGTAATAATTATCACTTTCCAAATTGTTGAAAGTAGTGAGGCTCTCCTGAGTAGATGAGTGGTCAAAGAACATGAATAGACAGTTCTTAAAGGAAAAATTGTAAACTATTAACAATAAAAGCAGAAAATGCACTGAATCACTAATAATAAGAGAAATGTAAATATTAAAAAAAATTTAAGTTTTACCTCACATACTGCAGATTGACAAAGATGACAAAATATGGGCTTAATCATTGTTTGATGTGTTGTAGAATGATAGCCACCCTGGTACATTTTGGTATAGCTGTGAATCAATATAAACATTTTTGACTTTTTCAAATAAAGTGACTAAAATTTTTATATCTTTTATCCAAAAGATTTCACTACTGTACTGAAAGACCTGTACCCCAAGGAAACCATTGGTAAGAAGAATGTCCCCATATACATCAAAATATTTATAGCAACACTTTTTTTTGTGATAGCAAAAAGTTGGAAACAAAGAATATAAATTATCCATCTGAGAACAAATCATATAGTGACATTAACTGTATTTATTAATTACATGAATATAATGGAATATTGCTATTTGGTCAGCAATGGTAGAGTTGATAAATATAGAGAAGCATTGAAAAATCTACATGAATTGATGCAAATTAATGAAAGTGGAGTCAAAAATATAATGTACACATGTACTACAACAATTTAAAGAGAAAGAACACACACACACACACACACACACACACACACTGGATATGTCAAACGTACAAGAAATGAGCCTGGCTCTAGAGAAGTGATAGAAGATTCTTCCTCTCCCCTAATCCATTTGCAGAGATAAGCAGTCCACAAGTACGGTACATTGAACATATTTTTCAGTTTTTCAATTTATTAGTCAGTTATCCTGATTTTTCTCTCTTATTTTTCCTTGTTATATCTTTAAAAAATATTATTAGTTTGTGGGATGGCTTACTGGTTGGATTGAGGAAGGATATTGGGGAAAATTATGTCAATGTGGAAACAAAACAATGAATCAAGCATTTATTAAACACTTACTATGTGCCAAGCACGTTGATATGTGAATACAAGCAAAAATAAATAAAAATTCTGCCTTCAGGGAACCTTTTGTCAGATGGAATTAGATATAACAAAAGGAGTTGGAAAGTATGGGCTGGGATGAGAGTGAAGTCCAGAAGATCAGAAGCAGATCTGGGAGGGAATGAAACTTGGACAGCCTCAACCTCTCCCCAAAATGGAGACCCCAAGAGGAACTGACTAAAAGGAGAAAAGGAGAGGGGAGAGGAGAGGAATGTTCTAGGATTAAAAGATTACTAGGGATGAAGAATGTTCCATAGAGAAAATGCAGATAAGCATTGTTGATGAAGTCTGAAAAGTCTAAAGCACAGCTGGGAGAGGAATGAATGTAAAACACCAGCAACAGCAGCACCAATAACAACAACCAATGACATCAATAAAACTTTATTAAAAAGAAAAGTAATAAAGGGAAGACAAATGCATAGAAAGTTAGAGTAGATAACAGATAAGCTAGATTAAACTGCAAAAGCAAGAAGTAAAAATGAAATGGAATGGATTTGTCAAAGTTTCTTTAGTGATTTTTTTTCTCATTATTCATGGAATCACTAACTTTAGATTTCACAATCTGAGTACTTTACATAGTCTATGACCAGTGGCAAGGATGATTAAGACAAGTCAGGAGAAGCACCTGGACCTAACCACATGCTAATGTAATAATTATATCCTGACAGGCCATAATCTTAGAGCCATAAAGGTATCCATATTCACAATATCTGAAGTAATGGGGGGAAATATGACTGATAAAACATTAGCAATTTACAACCCAAGGACTACATTATCTTTTCTATAAAAGATTTGTGAGAATTGTTTCTATGGGTGTTGATGATATACTTAATGAAAATCTGAGAAGGGAGCAGATAAGCATTTGTAGACCGTTTTCTACTGCAGATAGTATATCACAGGCAAATGACTGACTGAAACCAGACATGATAGACTGAGACATGTAGAAAATACAACATGCCATTTAGTTTATTGACTGTTGATTACAAGAATGCATTTAACTCAGAACCACAAAATACAGCCTTGAAGGGTTTCCTCCATCAAGGTGTCTCTAATGTAACAAGGTATCACAGAGCACACAAAACTCCAAGATAAATGTGACCACAGAGATAACTTTGTTCAGTGATCCTTTGCATATCAGCGTTAAGTGGGGTTAAAAAAAGCAGTATAAAACATATGCTTACAAAAAAAAGGTTCATCCCAGAATAATAAAGCATGTCCTGTGTTAAGTCCAAATAAAGGAGACATTCTCTGTATATGTAAAGGCTCCAGATGCTTTTATTTGTGGATTATTACTAGGTTCTCTCAATGACATTCAATTCAAATCAATCCAAATGAAAGTGATTGGCCTAGCCATTTGTACCAGAAACATCAAGTACATGAGAGACTGATATTGCCCAAATTACAACAGTTGGATGGGTAGTCATTTAATTTAGCACATCAGTACACATATCTTGGACATGCACTGTATACAAGAAGCTGGGACCAAAATCGAATAGCATGAGATTGGCTTACATTGCATTTTGGAAATTGAGTAGTGCTTTCAGTGACCCTAGGATGATGAATCTCACCTCTAAAGACCACTGTTCTTTCAAACACTTTTATCCTCCCAGAGTCAGCATGAAATAATAATAGTAATATTAAAAATATTAACTTGATTAATTAAACATTAATTATTAAGAGCAAAACATCTTATTTTAAGGCATGTAAAACATTAGATATATAATATCTCATTTTACCCTCAAAAAATTCTATGAGTGTTATTAATATCCAGATTTTGTTTTTGTTCTTTTTGTAAAAGGAACCTGAAGAAGATAGAGAGTGTGTGTCTTTTTTTTTTCTTTTCCCCGAGATCACACAGCTATTAAGTGTTCAGGATTTGAACTTGTCTTCCTGATGCCAAGAGAAGTCTTCTATTTCCTATGACAACTACATGCCTTTGGAGAAAGAATTAGTCTTGGAACTCAATTCAAATTCTGCTTCTTGCATAGACTAGCTATATGGCTTTGTGAAAGTCAATTAACATTTCTTTTCTTTTTTCCCCTTTATTTGGTATTTTATTTTATCCCAATTACATGTAAAAATAATTTTTAACATTCATTTTTAAAACTCTGAGTTCCAAATTTTCTCCCTTCCACTCTCCTCAACCCCCCTCATTGAGAAGGCAAGCAAATGTGTATAGATTATACATGTGTAGACATGCAAAACATTTCCATAATGATCATGTTGTAAAAGAAAACATACATAGAGCAACTACAACAACAGACCTCAAGAAAAAATAAAGTACATATATATTTCAATCTGTATTCAGATACCATCAGTCCTTTCTCTGGGTGTGGATAGCATTTTTAATCCTAAGTCCTTCAGAGCTGTCTTAGATCATTACATTGCTGAAAATAGTTAAAGAATTCATAGCAGATCATTTTGCAATACTGTTACTTTGTACACAGTACATTTCACTTAACATCAGCTCATATAAGTCTTTCCAGGTTTTTCTGAGGGCATCCTGTTCATGATTTCTCATAGTACAATAGTATTCCATCATAATTACATACCACGACTTGTTCAGTCATTTGTCAGTGGATGGGCTTCCTCTCAAATTCCAATTCTTTGCCAACCAAAAAGAGCTGCTAGAAATTTTTTTTGTACAAATAGGTCCTTTTCCTTTTTTTTTTTTTCTATTTTGGGATACAGACCTAGTAGTTGTATTGCTAGGTCAAAGGGTATGCATTGTTTTATAGCCCTTTGGGTATAGCTCCAAATTACTCTACAGAATGGTTGAGTCAGTTCACAACTCCACCAACAATGCATTAAAGTCTCATTTTTCCCACATAACCTCCAACATTTGCCATATTCTTTTTCTGTCCTATTAGTCAATTTCATAGGTATGAGGTAGTACCTCAGAATTTTTTCAATTTGCATTTCTCCAATTGATAGTGATTTAGAGTATTTTTTTTTAATATGGCTATAGATAGTTTTGATTACTTCATTTGAAAACTCTTCATATCTTTGATCATTTATCAATTGGGGAATGGTTCTTATTTTTATACATTTGATTCATGAGTCTGTGAAATGAGGCCTTTATCAGAGAAACTTGCTTCAAGATTTTTTCACAATTACTATTACTAATTGTATTCCCCTCCACATTTCCCTTCTCTCACCCCTGCCTTGCTTATTCTATTCCCTCTCTTTCTCCTTTTCCCCTGTCCCTCCTCAAAATTGTTTTGCTTCTGACTATCCCCTGACCCAATTTGCCCACCTTTCTATCATTCCCTTTCTCTTATCTCCTTCCTCTCCTACTTTCCTGCAGAGTAAGACAGATTTCTATGCCCAATTTAGTGTGTATGTTATTCCCTCTTTCAGCCAATTCTGTTGAGAGTAAGGTTCACTTATTCCCCCTCACATTCTACCTCTTCCCCTCCACTGTAAAAGCTTTTTCTTGCTTCTTTTGTGTGATATAATTTATCTTACCTCTTCCTTTCCCTTTCTTCCAGTACATTGCTCTCTCACTCCTCAATTTCATTTTATTTTTTTTAGATATCATCCCTTCATATTCAATTCACACCTATGCCCTACTGACTATACATACTCCTTTTAACTGTCTTGATAATGAGAAAGTTCTTAGGAGTTACAAGTATTATCTCCCCCTGTAGGAATGTAAACAGTTTTACCTGACTAAGTCCCTTATGATTTATCTTTCTTATTTACCTTGTATTTGAAAGTCAAATTTTCTAGTTAGCACTGATCTTTCCATCAAGAATGCTTGAAAGTCCTCCATCTCACTGAAAGTCATTTTTTCCCCTGAAGGATTATACTTAGCTTTGCTGGGTAGGTGATCCTTGGTTGTAATCCCAGATCCTTTGCCCTCTGAAACAGCATATACTATGCCTTCCAATCCTTTAATGTAGAAGCTGCTAAATCTTTTGTTATTCTGACTGTGGCTCCATGAGACTTGAATTATTTCTTTCTGGCTGCTTGCAATATTCTCTCCTTGACCTGGGGGATCTGGAATTTGGCTATAATATTCCTGGGAGTTTTCATTTTGAGATCTCTTTCATGAGACGATCAGTGGATTCTTTCCATTTCTATTTTACTGTCTGATTCTAGAATATTAGGGCAGTTTTCCTTGATAATTTCTTGAAAGATGATGTCTAGGCTCTCTTTTTTTTTTATCATGGCTTTGAGGTAGTCCAATAATTTTCTTTACCCTAGTATAGCTCCTCACAATCATCAAAAAATAATATTTACAGAATACCTAATATATTCAGGGAACTGCATGAGATGCTGAACAATAAAGATTTGTGGTCCTTATATTTAAGATCCTTTAATTCTAATTAGCAATTGTGGATAGGGACTAGACCTGGAATTCAATTGTTGTAGGGAATATCCAGAGATTAAAAAACAAACAAAAAAAACCTAACTCCCTTTATCAGGTCAGCACCTTCTCTTCAAATTAAAATCTTAGAGAGTAGCCCTGAGCCCTATGAGATTAAGTGAGTTTTCCAGGGTCACATATAGAGTTTCTGTCAAAGGGAATAATTGCATTGATGTCTTAATGACCAACTCTCTATCCTCTATGCCATATTGTTTCAAAATAGAACTTAGCAATAGTAATTTATCCAATTGTACTATGCTCAACATATAAGTAATGTCCATTAAATATTGATAGAGAGCTAGCAATGTAATATCAATGTCTTTCTGATTAGGAAGAGGGGCTCTAAATTCCAATAACCTTTTTCAGTGTCATTTTCTTCCAAATATTGTTGCCAGATTGACCTTTCATCAGAGCAACAGCTGATAGAAGTTTACTTTCTTAGGAAGAAAAGATTAGTAATTTTACACAGATCAGAGTCGTCCTGGGAGTAAGGATCTCAAATAATGAATTAGAATTGACACTCTCCACTATTACAATCAACTCTCCCAATTCTAACCCCATCTCCTCCAACACACTGAAAATAGTCTCTTAATCATAAATCTTTTCGTATCATTTTTTCTGACTCTCTTCTTGGCATTTATCACTTTCTCCCTTGTGCCATAGCTATGTATATGATATCCCTACCATTTGGATTATAAATTTTGAAAGATCAGAGTTTGTATCATAACTCTAAATTTCCAGTGCTTGGAACAGTTCCCTACACATGGTAAGTGTCCAATAAAAGTTCATTGACTTGAGGAGATTAATTACTATTTTACAATTTCAGGTCCTGTAGTAGCTTTAGAAATATTCTGCATGCTAGGTCAAAATGTATTCTATGCATTTTTAATCCAATAAATTGGTTTTCATTGTATTTATATGAGCATTTATAATAATGCTAAAGCACTGCTATTGAGGGGAAAATCCTTATAAAAATATACTAGTACTTTCAGTTACCTTTGTGTGTGTCATTGAACTCTCTGGGTAAACATTAAACTTGATAAATTGTGGTATATGAATGTAATAGAATACTATTTAAGAAATATTTATAAGAAATGATGAGCAGGTAATTTTCAGAAAAACCTGGAAAGACACATATGAACTGATGCTGAGCAAAGTGAGTAGTACCAGGAAAACATTGTACATAGAAACAGCAACATTGTGCAGTAATCAACTATGATAGACTTAGCTCTTCTCAGCAATACAATGATCTAAGATTTCCAAAAGACTCATAGTGAAAAATGCTTACCACATCCAGATAAAGAACTATGGAGTCTGAATGCAGATTGAAGCATTTCACTTTTTTTTGTTTGTTTTTTCTTTCTCATGGTTTTTCCCTTTTGTGCTGATTCTTACTTTACAACATGACTAATTTGGAAATATATTTAACACAATTATACATGTATAATCTATATCAGATTGCTTGCTGTATTTGAAAGGGGGGATGGAGGGAGGGAGAAAAATTTGGAACTCAAAATTTAAATAAAATGAATGTTGAAAACTATGTTTACATGTAATTAGAAAAAATATCATTCAGGCAATTTTTTTTTTAAATTACACTTGATAGAGATGGGGTGAAAAAACCTCGAGAGAGAGTAAGTTGTGAAGTAAAATGGTTCATACAACACTATAGAATCATAAATAGCAAAACCAATGTCTATCATGCTCTACACCTCAATATCATGCATAAAAGTGGGAGGAAGGATTGTGAATGTCACAAATAAGGAAACAAAAGACAGTAGAAAAGAGTTAGAATAAAATCAATGTTTTCATTTCAAAAAGAGAAAACTCACTTTCCCTCTCACTACAATCATCAAACTAATTAGCTTCTCTAGTGAGACCTTGTAAGTCAAGTTTCACCCTAGAGTAGATTTTAGTGTCACAGTTAAAAATCCTCTTAAGAAAAGAATTTCTTTAGAGAAATACTGAAGGCTCCTAAAGTCTCCCATTAAAACAGTTACTGACATCTGTGTTTATTATTCTGAGTCTGACAAAAGATGTAAATATGGGCAAAAGTCAGTGACAATGATGGCATGTTCCCTTAATTCCAAGCATTAAAAATGATCATGTCAAGAGATGTAGCTTATGTAAACAAATTTTTTAATTGTACTAAATTGTTTTTGTTTAATGGTAAACCATTTTAAATCCATAAGAAAGTTGGTAATTGTTTTCATATGACATTAAGTGACTTTAATTAACACTTGAATTACAATGTATGTATCTTGCAATAAGATGAGAATAGGGTATCCTTAAAAGGTGAAGCACTCTACATAAAATCACAACAATGAAATCAATAAAAAAGTCAAATAGAGAAAAAAGCTTCTAAGGGGCTAAAGCTTTTATTGAAGAACTACAGAGAATAAAATGAAGGTATTTTGGTTTTCACTTAGGCAGTAGACTAGGTGACCAAAATACTGTTCTTTGTTAATGAGAATAATATTTTATAAATCAAGGAATTTGATACAAAATCATAATTTATCAGAAAATTATATATATATGCATATATGAGATATAAATAGTATACATAGTACATTTATCAACTATGTTCATATTTTATATTTATATATTTACTTTAATGTATCATCTTATATAGTTATAAATTGACTTAAAATTGTCATTATAAGTGTTGTATTTCTGATCTTGTTCCATCTTACTAACAATTTGTTTATGTATATTGGATACTAATGGGAATTTAAGGGTATATAAAATTCTGAAAGTCAAATTAGTGAGGTAATCCCATTCAGAAAAGGCGCATTATGAGAAAAGGCAGATAATGACAAACTAGGTTGAAATATTTAATCTGAAAGAGCCCAATGGTTTTATCCTATTTTGTATTCCACAATGTCTTTGCTATTTTAGTTAGGTACTGAATTATTTCATTCCATAAGAAAAAGTCAAATTTATTACTTTTGTAGTAATAATAATATCTTTCCTCCTGTTCCTAGCTGTTTTTGTAATTCATTTTAGCCTCACTAGATATTTTTATGGTAACAGAAAAATTGCAGAATCTTGTATAAGTTTTATACATGATCACCAATATAAAACAAGAATATGGTTTTTTTAGGCTCTCCTCTTAAAGTTATCAAAAAGAAAAGCCATCATCTTTCTTCTCAATTTCCTACTCAACCTTCCACCTTCAAATTTTTATGAATCTGATATTTTCAAACTTTTAATTGAGTTGATATTTGTTCTTTCTCTTTGTCTCTCTGTGTTATTCTCTCTCTCCCCTCTCCCTTTCCCTCTCTATCTCTATCACTGTCTTTGCCTCTGTCTGTTTCTCCCAATACATTTAAATATTAACAGGCTAGACCATAATGACCAATCTTATGTTTACACATTACCTTTAACCTGTTCTTATGAGAGGTAGAGAAACAAGCAGTATGAAAAAAAATGAGCTTTGCATTTTTCACTTGTACCCAATTACTTTTCAGTTCCTGGGGAGCACACAGAGAAGCAAAATGTAATCCACTAAGTGACAGATACAAACATCATATCAATTTTTAACTGTCACCTTCCAGGCAATTTAAGCAGTGAGCAGATGTGCTTAAAAAATGACATTTTCTATCAACTTAATAATAGAGGATTTGGGAGAGACCAATATTTGTAAGTGTAAAGACCTGGAATTTGAGGGTTAGAATAACATGTCAAGAAAATTCAACTAATCTCTGGTCAGCAAAGAAGTGAGACTGAAACATTATTAGAAAAATCATGGGAGACATTGCATGCCTGAATCTCCTCATTGGCCATCTTATGGAGAGTAATCTGTGCTTCTGGAGCAGCAGAAGAATAATCAACCTCTAGAATGAGATTTTATATTAGAAGGCTATTATATTAGAAGACACAAATTCAGGAAACAAAAAAAAAATTGCAGTAGTCTTCTGAGCAATCATATATAAGCTAGAGCAAAAACATATTATTTATATTTGACCATTTTTATTTTATTTATAGTTGTGCTTTTAACATGCACATAGGTTAACAAAATGAGACATCTTTATTCTTGACCTGAAGCTTCATAGTTAATCAGAGAATGGCAATGAGAACATGGTGGCAAAGAAATCTGTATTTGGTCAGAGGCAGGGTAAGAGGTAAATAGATATTTCAAATGATGCAGCTTCTAGTCATGTCTCAATCACTACTATAAATGCCAATGGATCTTGGAGTTGGAGGTGTGTTAGGGGAGGTTATCATTACTTGATCAACCTCACCTGGGTCCATGATTAATAATGATAGGCTAGTGCCTTCTTGGGTAAGAGAATAATTTCATACAGCCATTCCCCAAGACACTAGGACCTAGTCAGTGTTGGACATTTTGTCATGCTATTGACTAACTCTCTCCACCAGGAAAAAAAGAAAATAAAAACTCTCCATACCTTGACCTCCAAAGATCCTGACTATCCTTCTCCCAACCTAGGAGAGTTAATCCATTTGAGGGAGTTGTTTTACAGTTAAACTGCAAGGATTAAAGGATGAACATAGTTATTATTAGTAGAAGTAGTAAATCTAGTAGTGGTGATGTGAAGGTGATGTTGCTGGTAGTAATAGTATTAGTAGTAGCAGTAGTAGTTGTAGCAGTAGCAGTAGCAATAGTAGTAGAATTAGTAGTTGTTGTTGTTTTTTTGTAAAAATAACAATAGCTAGAAATTGTATAATACTTTACAAATATCTCATTTTATACTCAAAACAGCCCTGGGAGGTAGGTCTTATTATTATCCATATTTTATAGATAAAGAAACTAAAGTGGATAGAAATTTAATAACTTGCCCACAGCTACAGGACTAGCAAATGCCAAAGGCCAGATGTGACGTCATCTTCCCGCTTATAGATCCAAAGTGCTATTCACTGAGCTACCAAGCTGTCTCCCAGCTATGGGCACATGAGTATATCCTCACTTTAGCTTTCTTTATCTAACTAGTTCCCATCCTGCTGATATTTCATATCCCCACTTCCTATGAACTTCTCACTTAAAAATAATCAAATAAATATTCTCATGGATATAGAAAAGGGTATCACAATCTATGACTCCACTCATAATACCTGTAAATAATTAGACCATAACTCCCTTCCCTGACCACCAGTCCCTAATATGTATACTGTAGCCTCTCATTAGAAAATAATCTCCATGAAGCTAGTAAGGATTTCACCCAGTGCTTAGCATAGTGCTGACACATAGGAGTCACTTAATAAAGGCGGTTTGATTAGTTACTCACTAAATAAAAAAAAAGATGTCTAACAACTTTTTTTTCCAGGCAGAAGACCACAATAGGAAAAAAATGTTTTGTGATAAAATAAATGCATCTCTTACTATTTTGAATACCATTTAATAGTAAGGAAGATCATTCTATAAGCCCAGCTTGTTAAATACAACAAAGATGTGTGATTTTGAAAACAAAAACAAAAACAAAACTCATTCATAAATTGTTTGAATATGACCATTGGCCAGATTTATAAAGAAAGAAAACCCTACCCCCCCCAAAAAAAACCTCTCTTTTAATCACGTTTTAAATTTTGTTCACATTTAGATCACAAAAATAGCATAATGTCATATTTAAGGTTGTTTTTTCCTTTGTAAATAGATACTTCAAAATCATTTCAAATATTTTAAGAGCTATACATCCTTGAAAACTCCATAATGATACTTTGGGGAAAGAAAGAAAAACATCCTTCACCTAAATTTTGTGTTAAACTGATAGAACTAAGAAAATTTCCTTTAAGCAGAACATTTTTAATCATTTCAATAAAAAGATGAGCTAGATACAAGGCAATGTACATCCCTAGTGACATATATGGAAAATGTTCAATAAACTCCAGAGAAACAGAATCAGAATTAAGCCTTAAGTGCCAAAAAAATTAGAATTATGTTTCACCTTCCTCTATTGCCCTTTCCTCATTACTACTATGAAGCCATGCTTCCCCAAGGAGCCTACACAACTTCAGATTACTCTTTCTGTGTTTAATAAAGCCTGACTGTTGCTACAACGAACTTCATTGTACTGGGATTTTCTGGTTTATTTTATTGTAGAAAGGGAGGTGGGAGGCATTGACTGGGGATTTATAATACTTTTAATAAACAGGTTGTTTGTTAAAAAACCACAATATTTGTTATAATAAGATTTAACATATTGTATGCATACATTTTAATGTACTTTCTAATGATTAATCATTAATGCAGATACACATTTCACAGTCATTACACCTTCATTTATATTCACTTAAAAAATTCTCATTTCAAATGAAATAGAGAAACAATTTACTGAGCTAAAGTTAAATTCCATAACAGACTACCACAAAGGAATTTCTCTTATTACACAAAATTGCTTTGGGTAAAATGGTGCAAAGGTCTCATTCAAATGAATGAGATTTTGCTTATTAAAAATAATATGAATTTATATTATGAAGTTTCTATTTCTAAGCAGATGGACTTTGTTCCCTGCTTTAAAATGATGAAGGATTCTATCATTGTCCTAAAAACTTACTTTCCTGTTCTCTTATTTCTCTATGTATTTTATGTTAAAGTTCAGATTTATTATTATATTTTGTGATTTTTTAAAAATGTCTAAGTATAGAAAGTATTTGATGAATTAAATTGAATGACAGTGTTTTACAGATGAAATTATCTAAGGAGTAATCTTACTTTCTGAGTTCTTGTTCAATTTGATTAAATCTAGCTTTCTTTCTATATACATATATAAATCCTGGACCTAATAATCACTAAACTAAATTAGCATTTCAATATGTTAAGTAAGATCAAAAAGAGGATTTTACAAGACTGTGAATTTCTATTATTTACAGTTTGATTTTCCTTTTAAATATGTAACAAATACAATAAGTACCTTTCAAGGCTGTCCTGGTTGTGATTTCTTCTAGCCTTCCTTCTATTTATTCTCTTTTGTTAATATATATATGCTTTTATTTTTCTATTAAATAACTCAGTCATTATCCTCCCTTCCTCTCTAATCACAATTTTAAAGGGAAAAGTGAAGTAAAATCTTATAAAAAGGTGGACAGTAAAGGGAAAAAACATCACCCCCCACAACATTATATCTGAAATATACATATATATATATATATATATACATATATATATGTCATTATATACCTTAATTCCATCACTTTTCTATCAAGAGGTTTATAACATTCTTCATTGGTCTTATGAAATTGTTTAGTTATTACACTGATCAGAGTTCTTAAATCTTTCAAAGCTATTTTTCTTCACTATGTTGTACTGTATAATTGTTCTCCTGCATTTGCTTACTTCATTTTGTGTCTGTTCATGTAAGTCTTCTCAAGCTTTTTAGAAACCATAGTTTCATTTTCTTCAGTGCACTAATATTCCATGGCCAACTTCCTCCTACCTTCCCTCCTATTTTTTCCAGTTCTTTGCTTAAAAAAATGCCTTAAATATGCTTACATTTGTGGAGTTTTTTCCCCCTCTTTTTTTGATCTCTTCATTGTATAAGCCTAGTGTTGTATTGGTGGTTCAAAGGTATGTAAAGTTTAATGACTTTCTGGGCCTGCTAGCAAAATGCTTTCTAGAAAGGCAGTACAAATTCACATTTCCACCAATAACTCTCCGGTGTGATACTCCTCCAATTGTCACTTCCCATTTATGTCATCTTTACAAATCATGTTGGTTGAAGGTAAATTCTCAGAGTTGCTTTTATTTGCAATTCTATAGTTATTAGTGATTAAAATATTTTTATATACTTTTTGAAAGCTTGAATTTTTTTCCTTTGAGTATTATTTGTTTATTTCCCTTAAATATTTAACTATTGGGGAATGGCTCTTATTATTTATTTTACATTTTAATCAGCACCTTAAACGATGGGATATATGATTTTTTTTTGCTTTTTTGGTTAGGCAATGGGGTTAAGTGACTTGCCCAGGGTCACACAGCTAGTAAGTGTTATGTGTCTCAGACCGGATTTGAACTCAGGTCCACCTGAATCCAGGGCCAGTGCTCTATCCACTGCGCCACCTAGCTGCCCCAGGATATATGATTTTTATCAAAGATTTAAAGATTTCTCTTTAAAAACTAGTAACTGATTTCCTTTCTCATTTCAACTACTCAATTTGTAAAAATAAAAATAAAAATAAAAATAAAAAAACAAAAAAACTTCAAAAAATATGTTCAAGATTATGCATTTTATTCTCTTTGATCTATATATTTTGTTTCATCATTACCTCTGATACTATACATAGATGTAGAAGCTATTTCCTTGATCCTCTAATTTGTTTAATGCTTGAAGTTTTATATGCCTAGCATCTAGAAGACACTTCATAAATACTTGTTGATTAATTTATTGATTGATCTAAGTCATATATCTGATTCAAACTTATCTTGGTATGTGTTATGAGATTTTGGTCCATTCCTAATTTCTGCCATGTCATTTTCTAGCTTTTGCAGTAGTTTTTGTCCCATAATGAGATCTTTCCACTATAAGTGAGGTCTTTGGTATTTATAATTTTACATATTGTATATTCAATCTGGTCAATTGATTAATTTAAAAAAACACTATCAAATTGTTCTGATGATTACTGCTTTGCAGTATATTTTCATCTGGTACTTAACATCCTGTTTTCTTGGCATGAAATGAAACATAAAATGTCAGTCATATTTGGCCAAATAGCCTCAGGGGACAAGGTTACAAATATTTTCTTTAGTGACATTAGCAATAACTACAAAGCCCTTTGGGGTTCTGGTAATATGTAAAGTATGTTCCCTTCCAAACACTTTGATTTGGAACAGGCTGAATATTTGGTTGCCCACCTCAGTGTTAGGCACATAGTATTTACATTATAAGCACTTGCCGTCTGCCAAGAATATTCAATCTAGAAGCATCTGGCCAGTAATCCTGGTGGTCATCCCCAAACTCATCCCTAATTCTATCAATGGAAGTGATCTCATTCACCATGAATATTACACAGTATTCTATTTGGAGCTCCCTTTTACACTTCTAATTTGTATTATGATTTTTTGTGAATGTTTCTTCTCTTTCATACCATTATATTTATTGAATTCAATAAGTATTTATTAAACAAGGCTATATTTTAGGCACAGGACTACACACAAAAGGAAGCTGAAAAGGTGGGGACACCAAGACAGGATGTGGACAGAATCAGTTAGTCAGCCAATTACCACTTATTAGGTACCTACCATGACTCAGGCACTGTGCTGACTTCTGGAGATACAAAGAAAGGCAAAAGACAATTCCTTCTTTCAAGGAGCTCATAGTCTAATGGGGGAGACAACATGTGAACAACTATGTACAAAGAGGCTATATACCACATAGACTGGAAATGATCAACACAAAAAAGGAATTCATTTTAAGGAGATTAGGAAAGGTTTCTTGTAGAAGGTGGGATTTTAGTTAGTACTTGAAGTCAGGAAGCAGAGATGAGAAAGGAGAGCTTTCCAGCCATGAAGGACAGCCAGTAAATATGCTTAGAGTTAAGACGTATGGTGTCATATTTGAGAAATAATAAGGCTAATGTCACTAGAACAAAAAGTACTTGTGGGTGAGAGGTATAAGGAGTAAGAAGATTAGAAAGTAGGCAGGGGGCATAGATTATAAAGGTCTTTGAATGCCAAACTAAGGACTTTATATTTGATCCTGGAGGTGATATAGAGCCAGTGGAGTTTGTTGAAGGGGGAAAGACATGATTATATTTGTGCTTTAGGCAGATCACTTTCACAGCTGAGTGGAGAACACATTGGAGTCAAGAGTCTTGAGGTAAAAATCATAACCAGCAGACTTGAGGTGATGAGGGCTTACACTAGAGCTGCCACTAAGATGGTGGCAGTATCAGAGAAGGGAAGGGCTATATTTGAAAGATTTTACTCTAGGAAAGTTAAATAAACCGGTCCTGGTGATGGAATGTATATAAAAGGTAAGCGAGACTAAAGAGTTGAGGATGATACCTAGCTTACAAACCTGGGAGACTGGGAATATAATGGTACCTTCAAGAATAATAGGGAATGGGGGCAGCTAGGTGGCACAATGGATAGAGCACTGGCCCTGGATTCAGGAAGACCTGAGTTCAAATCCAGCCTCAGACACACAACACTTCCTAGCTGTGTGACCCTGGGCAAGTCTCTTAACACCATTGCCTAGCCAAAAGAAAAAAAAAAGAACAATAGGAAAGTTGGAAAGAGGGGTTTATTTGGAAAAGATAATGAGTTTGGATTTATATATGCTGAATTTAAGATGACTATAAAACATTTAAGATGTTCAATAGGCAGTAAGAAATGGGAGATTGGAAGTCAGCAGAGAGTTTAAGGCTGGACAAGTGTATTCAAGAATGACCAACACAGAAATGATCACTGACTGATGAGATCACCAAGTGAAGTGATATAGAGGAGGGAAAAAGAAATGATGTAGATGGAGACAATAAGAAGGTCTAGGACAGAGCCCTATGAGACACTTATGGTTAATGAATATGTCTTTGATAAAGATCCAGCAAAGGTGACTGAAAAGAAATGGTTAGATGGGTAGGAAGAGAACCAAGAGAGAGTGGTATTGAGAGAGAGAGAGAGAGAGAGAGAGAGAGAGGAGAGTACCAAAGAGAAGATCATGATCGATAGTGTCAAAGTCTAAAGAGTGGTCAAAAATAATGAGGAAGTATATTGACTCTACATCGTGAACTCTTTCTACAGCACTAAGCTGTACTATTAAAAAAAAAAGTAGGTTGATTTATCTTGTGAGTAGAGTTCCACTGCTGTGTAAAACAACCTCTAGGCAAGTATATGGAGCTATTTTGCTTGATGAAGTTTATTTGTGTTTTACTTTTTTTGAGGGAGAGAGGGTGTAGGGTTGGTTGGAAGAACATGGTTTTGGTCATAGCATTATTTTCCCCACAAAAAAGAAAGAAAAGAGGATCATTAAAGTACTATCATACTATCAATAATTCACATTTCTATGGGTTTGTGAACTATTAAACACTTGTTATTACATTTGTTCCTTAAAAAAATCATTTAAAGTAGGTGTTATTAATGTCTTCATTTTAGAGATGAGGAAACTGAGGCTGAGAGAGGTCAAATACCTTACTGAGTATTACACAGATAATAAGAATCTGAGATCTTACTGACTCCAAATCTAGCACTCTATGACTATATGCCACCTACATGCTTTCAGCTTAAAAAATGCAAAGTAGGGAACAGAAGGAAGTTCAGAGGGAAACAATCAAGCAAGACAGATTTCAAAGTTATATATTGGATTTGTTATTTTTTTTTTAGGGAAATTTGATTCAACAGAAACATGTGGTTTATATTTTGTTGCTGTTTTACTTTGTATATGACAAGTTTGTTTTTGCTATTCATTAAATTCATAATATAAAAATAAAACATATATCTGATTATGAAAAAATAAAATACTGCTTTAAAAAATCTTATAAATTTGTTTTTACTAAGTCCTCTATAGTTCAGCAAAAATCATATTATGAATAGCTGATCTCTGTTTTACAATAAATTCAATCATATCCTTTAGTATTCAAATTATTCAGAGTCCATTTCTTTTTTATTGCTGCTTTCATTTTTGTGATTCTAGTTAGACTGGAACATTTCTAACATAATGTCATGACATCACAAAAGTAGGGTTTACTTGTATCACTCAAAATATATAGTACAGGTGCATATAAGATAGATATGTGTATATTCACACACAAAGTAATCTCAGAGCATAAGCATTAACCCCTGGGGGATGCAGGAAAATCTCATAGGAGGTGAGTTTTAAATACCACAAAAGAGCTGACCAGATTTGATTTCCTGTGACCCAGCTCAAATCTACTCTTGATTGAGGAAATAATTGATGTGCATCAGTAAAACTTCAAACACTATGTGGATCTTACTAGAACAGATGTTTGCTTATCTATAAAATAGAAGAGCTCAGACTAGATGATCTACAGTATCTCGAAGGTCCCCATGAGTATTTGAGCTCATTTTACATTCAATTGCTAGCTATGAATACATAATATCAAGAATAGTAAATTTGCAGAATCTCAGCATTAGAAGAGACCTTAAAGGTGATCTGGTCAAAGCAATATCTGTAAAGAAATCTGTTCAAATAATTATCATTATTCATTTATACATACCTTATGACCCTATAATAAAGTCATACACACCCTGCAACAACTGCACCTGAGAACTAGTTGAATGACTGAATGTGGAAGCAGTACTATATCCGTTTGAAGGTTCCTCTTCTATATTTTTCCTTCCTTTTTTCCCTTCTGCTCTCTAGGTATAGGCAAATAGCCTTCAATCCTGTGATGGTTAGCATAGCAAGAGAGATACAGACACTAAGAATAAAAAGAGATCATGGAGGAGATGGGGCTACATCTAAACTGATTGGTTAGATCAATAAAAATAACAAATAATAAGGAAATTAATTAGTAAGACTCATAATATTCTGAGAATCAAAAACACCTTATACTCAAAACCCAGAGAACACTTATTTTTATTGTTGAGCAAGGGTCATTCATGGAACAGTTCATTGACATATTAATGATAATAAAAATAATAATAATATCAAATTTGATGAGGTTCAGATAGGAATCATCTTGAGATGAGTCCCTACCCTCATATCATTATTTTATATTCAATATTCTATGAATTTCCCTTTTCATAATTGTGTAAAAGTATTAGAATGTTTATTTTTCTTTAGGCTCATTGAATTCATATTCCAGACAACTCTAGTTATAATCATCATTAGAGTTATTATCATTATTAATGTTGTCATTTTGCTATTCTGTAAATGGTTTACAGAAAAATGTTTTTGATGAAAATGTTTGATTTAGTGAACTCCAGATAGTTTAGGCCCCAGGAAAAATCTTTCCATCCATGTTATCTATCTTGGCTGTTGACATACCATGTTTGCTGGATAACTGCCAAAACTTTATGCTATGTGAGTTGAGCTTTAAAACAAATGTAGTCTCTTCTTAATCTAACATGGATAATGCACCACTAATAAAAAAGTGGTTTAATTAATGAATAGCTTAAAAAACAGGTTAGTTTAAAAATCTATACACATAATAGTGAATTTCCCAGTCATTGTGGCAATAATTAAGGAAAACATATATAACCAAAGGCATGCAAAATGATGGTAGAAGAGCATTCAAGCAAAAACTGAAATTCTGTAGGAGTAAAACTGTATTACTGACTCTTTTTCCTAAGTGTGACATTTAGAGTGTGTATGAATTAAATAATTGATGACTAATTTAGAATGCCTGTTGCTATAGAAAGAGGTCATTGCTGCTGTCTGTTTCACCAATTTGTTTTAAAGAAACATTGCATTACTCTTATGTCACAGTCTGATTTCTCTTCTGTTAAGTACCTAATAAGAAATTCTGTCCTGGATTCATTTTGAGATGACAGTTTCTAGAATATCCACAGCTTGTTAGCTGTCCAAGAAAAACAGTTGTTTACAGAATCACAGAATGTGCTTCTAGTGGCTGCACAAGCTCATCTATTTATTAAATGCATTACTCGCCTCCAGTGCTTCCCTTTCATTCATAATTGATTGAATTGGTCATTCTGAGACAAACATCATTTGTGAAGTTTTCTACTGACATTTATGAAGCTACAAAGCAGCAGCTCCTTTGGCTGCCTTTGGATTTCTTTTTCCAATATCTAAACTTTCCTTAGGCAAAGTAAACCTTTAAAGTAAAACAGTAGGAAATCAACAGTTGGGTGCTGCCCACTTAGTAGGATAAGATTGTCTGAAGACTCCAGGCTACCATTAAAGATCAAAAGGGACATAACATATCCCCCCCACACCCCAACTCCTCTTTCCTCACTTCTAGTGTGCTTTTGCAGTGAAGATGCTGTTTCCATAAACAGAATGTGGAATTCATTGCTGAGCTGTGTTTGCTCTGTGTAGTAGTAGTGAGAGAAACATTTGGTTAGAAGCCAAAGGATACTATTTTGGGCTTAGTATAATTTTCCAGCTGTTGTTGGGGAAAGCATGTTATACTTCCCCACCCATTACACTGACATAGTCATCTATACATTTATGTTTTGCTGCTTTCTCAAATCAGTGATGCATCTGCCACAATATGCCGCCTCCTTCCAGCAGGTGGTAAATTATTCTCTGCATAAAATGACATCATTCCCTATCCTGCAGAAAATGTGCCCTCAGAGCTGTGGGAAGGGCAGAATCCTCAGGAAAAAAAAAGAAGAAGCATAACCCTTGCAAACAGGCCCTATATCATATTTATTGACACTACCTTTTTCATATCAGAGAATCACCCATCATGACAAAATAGGCAAATTATAATAAGATTTGAGCTCTTAGAGGAATGATTTAATATAAACCCAAGGAAGTGAAAACATTAAGAGCAATTATTATAGTAGCTTTAGTAATCATCCTTTTGGTTTACACCTTCCTCATGAAAAAATTGTGGTTTACCTTAGCCTTTCTCAAAATTTACATTGTAATGACAAACTATGAGATGATTGTCATAAAAACAACCAATCAACAATTATCTCTAAAACACTTACTATATGACAAGCACTGTGCCTGGGATACAATGAAAAAAAAATGAATAAGTCTTTGCCTTCAAGGAATTTGCCTTCTATTTGGAAATACAAGTATAAAAGTGTGTGAAATGTGGGGTATGGGAAGGGTGTTGAACTTAGAATTGTAAAACTTGGGATAGAATCCACTTATGAGCTATATGTTTGTGGGCAAGTCATCTAACCTCTCAGATCTTCAGTTTCTTCATCTGAAAAAAAATGGAGATAATATTTGCACTACATAAATTATAGGATTGTAAGGAAAATACTTTGAAAATCACAAAATGTATTATAAACCTAAGGTCTTCATACTCATTCATTGAGAAATAGCTATTCATCATGACAAAAAAGTGAGCTGGAGTGAGAGAACTTGGGTTTGGATCCCAGCTTTACCATTTATGAATTAAGTGATCTTGGAAAAGTCAATTAATCTCTCTAGCCTTAATTTTTATCATTATATAAAATGAGGCAGTTGGTATTAAGGGCCTTGTCCAGCTCTAAAGTTGCAAAGTCCTGTATAGAAGACATAGTCCTTTTTTGAAAAGGATTTGACATTAGAAATGGGTTATTCTAAAGGAAAATCATAATAAAACTTTTCTCTGCAATCACAATAACTTTGTAACATTTTCCCCCAAAGAAATATGCTTAATAGTCAATAAAAGGGCTTTTGGCAGACATTCGATTCTGAAATGCATAAAAAAAATCCTACACTTAAAATAACTGAATTATATAGGAAATTGCATCAGGAAACAAGGAACCAATTGGCTCACAATACTCCTTAGTTTTACAGATATGAATCTATAAAAGAGGAACATGATATTGTAAATTAAACTGGGATATTTCAGACCTTTTTGTAGGTCATTTTCTTTTGTTGATGAAGCAAAGATGACTCCTTTGTATATTGGAATATGAATGTGTATAAATACAGACTAACCATAGGCATAAGTGAACATATACACATACATTTTTGCTTCCACAAAAACGTAATTTACTTAGTGATCTGCAAATTTTATAGAACAGAACAATAAATCAGCATCATAATCCCATTTTCTTAATCAATGAAATCTTTGTGACTTCCAACATCCACTTCTCTTCACACATAAGACCACCACTCTTGTGAAGGCTCTGATCATCTTAATCCAGGACTATTACAGTAAAATTCTAGTTGGTCTACTACCTTAAGTCTCTCCTCACTCCAGTTGTTCTCTACTGAACTGTCCAAGTGATTTTCCTAAAGCACAGATCTAACCATGTTACCCACTGTTCAATGAGCTGGCTTACAATATAGTGGCTCCTTTCCATGCCAAATATGAATATATATATATATATATAATGTATGTATATATACATATACATGTATATATACATATATAGACACACAAATATACCTATGTACACATACATACACAAACACACACATATGTCCCTCAATTTTGAATTCTTTACCACCACAACACAAAACAGCTACTATAAATATTTTTGTACATATTTCCTTTTTTTTTTTAACCTGTTTGGGGATGCAGACCTAGTAGTGACATTAATGGGTCAAAGGGTATGCATAGTTTCATAGCTTTTGGCCATAGATGAATTTCCATTTTAATGAAGGATTTCAACACAGAAAACATAGCTGAAAAAGTAGGGGAGAGGAAGCTCATAGAGTAAATGGAAACTTGTAGGAAAAATTTAAAGACTGAAGAACAAAACTAAGGAGATGACTGAAAGAGGGAAAATGAGTCTGGCCTGTTCACTTTCTCAAAATTACTGTTCTGGAAAGATCTAACAAATTACTCCCCCCTCAAGGGGGCATAGTATGCAAGGGTTACATGGAATTTGAAAGATGTTTGAACTATGGGTACACTAGGAGTTTGGAAGACATGGGTACCAACTGCCCCTCAGCTACTTATTAATGGCTATAGGCAAGTCACTAAAAGTATTTGAGCTTCCATTTCTCCACCTGTAAAATAGGAATAATAATAGCATCTACTTCAAAAAGTTGTTGTGTAGCAAAAATATGACAAAATATCTGAAGTGCTTTGAAAGTTGTAAAATGCTATATAAATACCATCTATTCTTTTTTGTAATTATTATTACAGCCTGTGTTTGTTCCTGGTTCTCTTGGTCAGTAGGGGTTCTGAGATCTAAAGAGAACCTTTTGACCAATGTATGGCAATAAAAACACATTTACTGCTGTGGAAAAAAAACACTTTTAGAACTGTTTTTAAAAATGAGTTCCAATTTTATTTTGTTCAAAAATGTGTAAAAGATCAGAATAGGAAAAAAAAAAAGAGTGTGACCGTTTAAGATCCAGCATTTAAGAAGCAAACAAGAAAAATGTCTCTGAGAGGCAGCAGCTTTGCAACTGCTGGCAGGCCTACTTTAGAAATGAACTTTACTGTTTGCTAGTGGCCTAGGGATTAGAATTGGGGGTTGAGACCCAGCTGAGTGGCTCCAGTAACAAGAAAAGAAAAAGCTTATGCTAGAAATTTGGTCACCCAGGTAACTACATCTTGAGAAGAAGGTGAGTTCATGGAGGAATGTACTGTCTGTGGTGATTCCACATTCACTGGGGGTCTTTCATGTTCTAACTAAAGAGGAAAGAACTGAAAATAAAGACATTAAGATACACTCAATATAGTGCAGAAGAGAACGAAAGATCCAGCAGCTGGCAATGTATTGTCCTAGCTGCAAAGAGAAATAGCAAGCTTCTTGAGGAATCTATGTTCCGTGGTCTCATTATCAAAGATAGGGAAATATGACACTTCCCTCTGATGAGACAAGCAGTGGCTTGCAGGCCAGCAGGGAATAGGATGAGACCTGTAGTGGCTGGGAAGCTGCTGCCAGAAATAAGCACATTCTCAAGGGAAGGGAATTGGCTAATCAGATGTGCCTATGGGCATTTGGTTCATAATCAGCTAAAGCCACACTGGGATCCACATACCCCAATACCCCAAACAGCTCACCAGCTTGGACACAAACAGACAAGGCTCAACCCTATAAGAATGTATGAAATCCCCTGTTTTGGGTCTAACTCTGTCAAGGGTTATTAGGGGCAAGAACACAGAAAGACACATGCATA
Source organism: Vombatus ursinus (assembly GCF_900497805.2). NCBI lineage: Eukaryota > Metazoa > Chordata > Mammalia > Diprotodontia > Vombatidae > Vombatus > Vombatus ursinus. The sequence goes on along the minus strand of NW_020948910.1, from coordinate 7,882,311 downwards.
AAGAAAAGTATCTGTGGAACCTAGACCACTGTATTGTTGACTCCTTTGGGCATTTCTTCATTTGCCTACTCAATTCAGGCATATACTATGCATCTATAATACAACATAAATTCCTCCTATCCTTAGCATATCTTTACAGCTTTGTTGGATAGTGCTTCCCCTCTGCAATCAAGTCAAACTGGCTCTTTCTCTGTTCTTCATGTTTTACTCCATCTCCTTCCTTCATGCCTGTGTACCTACTGATCAAGACATATATGTATATTCACCTTTTATTTATGCTGGCTGTATTTTATATGTACTTCTCTTCTCCACTATTAGATTGAAATCTTTTACAAGATGTAAATATTTCATTCTTTTTACTTATGTCTTCACTGCCTAGTACAGTGCCTGACACATGGTGGGCTCTTTATAATATGTGTTATTTGATTGATTGATTGATCTAGATATGTTGTTGGATAGTCTAGAAACATAAGTAGCTCACTATAACACCTCTATATCATACTAACTTCACAACCTGCTTTGGCATGAGAATAAATTATACTACATTGAGGAAGAGTGTAATAGGTGTATTTATTCCCTTTAGAGCCCTTGTTGTGTTAGTTACTCTGCTTTTCCTATTACTATTAACATGAGAAAGTTTGTCATCCCCTTAAAATTGGAGGCAAAGAATTTAAACAAAAAATTAGATTAAGTAGAAATTAGCAAAAGATAAAATTAGAAAAAAGTGTTATTTTTGTTCTTTCCTTACCATTTAAAATTTGAAGCTATTTCTTTTTCACCTATTAATTTATGTTTCATACCATTTTTGTCTAATTCTCATTGTTTTATTAGAGAGTTATATTTGTGATTCTTTTTTAAAGCATATTCAAATATGAAAGTATAGTCATTATTTTTGAGCCTTTCATATTCCATGTCTGGAATAAAGCATCCATTATACCTACTTTATCCAAAGCAGGACCCTTTCCAGATAGAAGAAAAGTCATTATTATATCAGAGGAAGAAATAAGCAGCATCTAGAAAGGAAGCTTTGTAATTCAACCTCTTCAAGTGATGGCAAGTTAAATTACTTTTCCAAGTATATTGCCATGAAGACTTGGTGGATCATGAATGTTATGTGCAGGTATTGTTGATAATTCCCCAAATTTCTGGAGGTTTTGACTTTGGAATGACATCTTTGAGCAGAGAAACCCTGTGGTCAAGATGCAAAAAGCCACAATGCTGAAAAAGGATTGTAAACAATACTAATTTTCTGTGGTTTCTTCCCGGATCAGCAAATGTGAAATGGGAATGGGGTTGTAGGGTAGGGTATCACAGGGAATAACAGGGAAAGTAAGCAGGGCTGAGGCCTTGTGGTATGAGTATGCACAAAAGTGGGGAGAAATGTGATGAAATGAGTCTGAAGAGAAATTATCACTTTAGACAAGCAGATTAGAGATTGTGGAGACTATAGGAACTTAGTCTCAACACCTAACTTCCTCCTATTCTATGGAGACCTGGGAATTGGGGTGGGGCAACTGTTCTTAAAACGTATATAATTATTTAATTTCTATTTCTCCTCCATCTGGTAAAAAGACTGATGGGAAAACAATGAGTTTCACCATCAACACCACCAATCCTATCTTGCCTGTAGTCATTATGGCCAACAAATGGAAATCTGATCTTTTAAATGCTTATTTGCTGCATCCTTTTCAGATCATGATGAAATAAAAATTATATGTAATAAAGGGTCATGAAAAGATTGACTAAAAATAATTGGAAACTAAATAATCTAATCCTAAAGAATGAATGGGTCAAACAACAAATCATAGAAACAATCAATAACTTCATTCAAGAGAATGACAATAATGACATAACATACCAAAACTTATGGGATATTGCAAAAGCAGTTCTTAGGGGAAGTTTTGTATCTCTAAATACTTAGATGAACAAAATAGAAAAAGAGGAGATCAATGAATTGGGCATGCAACTAAAAAAAACTAGAAAAAGAACAACTTAAAAATCCTCAATTAAATACCAAATTAGAAATACTGACAACCAAAGGAGATATTAGCAAAATTGAAATTAAGAAAATGATTGAATTAATAAATAAAACTAAGAACTGGGAAGACAATAAAATAGATAATCTTTTGGTTAATTTAAATTAAAAAAAGAAAGAAGAAAACCAAATTACCAGTATCAAAAATGAAAAGGGTGAATCTACCACCAATGAAGAGGAAATTAAAACAATAATTATGAACTATTTCACCCAACTATATACCAATACATTTGACAGTCTTAGTGAAATGGATGAATATTTACAAAAATATAAATTGCGCAGATTAACAGAAGAGGAAGTAAAATATTTAAATAACCCCATCTCTCTCAGAAAAAGAAATTGAAGAAGTCATTGATGAACTCCCTAGTTAAAAATCTCCAGGGCAAGATGGATTTACAAGTGAATTCTATCCAACCTTTAAAGAACAATTAATTCCAATACTAAATAGACTATTTGGGAAAATAGGCAAAGAAGAAATCTTACCAAATTTTTTTTTATGATACAAATATGATGCTGATACCTAAACCAGAAAGAGACAAAACAGAGAAAGAAAAGTATAGACCAATTTCCCTAATGAATGTAGATGCAAAAATTTTAAATAAAATATTAGCAAATAGATTACAGCAACTTATCACAAGAATAACAAACTATAACCAGGTAGGATTTATGCCAGGAATGCAGGGCTGGTGCAATATTAGGAACACTATCAGCAACAACAAAACTAACAGAAACCACATGATCATCTCAATAGATGCAGATAAAGCTTTTGACAAAACAAAACACTCATTCCTATTAAAAACACTAGAAAGCATAGCAATAAATGGAGTCTTCCTTAAAATAATAAGTAGCATATACTTAAAATCTTCAGCAATCATTATATGTAATGGGGATAAGCTAGGAACATTTCCAATTAGATCAGGGGTGAAATAAGGATGTCCATTATCACCACTGTTGTTCAATATTGTACTGGAAATGTTACCTTTAACAATAAGAGAAGAAAAAGAAATTGAAGGTATTAGAATAGGCAAAGAAGAAACAAAGCTATTACTCTTTGCAAATGATATGATGATATACTTAGAGAAACCAAGAAAAAATTACTTGAAATGATGAACAGCTTTAGCAAAGTTGCAGGCTATAAAATAAACCCACATAAATCATCAGCATTTCTCTATATTAACAACAAAGCTCAACAGCAAGAGATAGAGAAATTCCATTTAAAGTTACTATAGACATTATCAAATATTTAGGAATCTACCTACAGAAATAAACTCAGTAACTATATGAACACAATTATAAAATACTTTTCACACAAATAAAGTCAGATCTAAATAATTGGAAAAACATCAGTTTCTCATGGGTAGGCTGAGCTAATATAATAAAAATAACAATTCTACCTAAATTAATTTACTTATTCAGTGCCATACCAATCAAAATACCAAATATTATTTTATAGAGCTAGAAAAAAATAACAGGATTCATTTGGAAGAACAAAAGGTCCAGAATATTAAGAAAACTAATGAAAAGAAATTTAGGGGAAGGTGGCCTAGCCATTCCAGATCTTAATTTGTATTATAAAGCAGCAATCATAAAAACTGCTTGGTACTGGCTAAGAAATAGAGTGGTGGATCAGTGGAATAGGTTAAATATTCAAGACACAGTAGTCAGTGACTATAGTAATCTATTATTTGATAAACCCAAAGACCCCAGCTTCTGGGATAAGAACTCACTATTTAACAAAAACTGCTGGGAAAACTGGAAAAGAGTATGACAAAAACTAAGCATAGACCAAACTCTCACACTATATACCAAAATAAAGTCAAAATGAGTTCATGATTTAGATATAAAGGCTGATACTATAAGTAAACTGGGAGAGCAAGGGATAATTTACCTGTCAGATTTATGGAGAACAGAAGAATTCATGACCAAACAGGAAATAGAGAATATTACTAAATGCAAAATGGATAATTTTGATTACACTAAATTGAAAAGTTTTTTGCACAAATAAAGCCAATGCAACCAAGATTAAGAGGGAAGCAGAAAACTGGGAAAGAATTTTTACAACCAGTGTCTCTGATAAGGGCCTCATTTCTAAAATATATAGAGAACTAAATCAAATTTATAAAAAAATACAAGTCATTCCCCAATTGATAAATGGTCAAAGGATATGAACAGGCAGTTCTCAGATGAAGAAATTAAAGCCATCTATAGTCATATGAAAAAATGTTCTAAATCACTATTGATTAGCAAAATGCAAATCAAAGCAACTCTGAGGTACCACATTATACCTCTCAGATTTGTAAACATGATAAAACAGAAAATGATAAATGTTGGAGAAGATGTGGGGAAATTGGAACACTAATGCTTTGTTGGTGGAATTGTGAAATGATCCAATCATTTTGGAGAGCAATTTGGAACTACGCCCAAAGGGCTACAAACATGTACATACCCTTTGACCCAGCAATAGCACTTCTAGGGCTGTATCCCAAAGAGATCATGCAAATGGAAAAAGGACTCACATGTGCAAGAATATATCTAGCAGGTCTTTTTGTGGTGGCAGAGAATTGGAAATTGAGGAGATGCCCTTCAATTGGAGAATGGTTGAAGAAGTTGTGGTACATGAATATAATGGAATACTATTGTGCAATAAGAAATGATGAACAGGCAGGCTTCAGAAAAACCTGGAAAGACTTGTATGGACTGATGCTGAGTGAAGTGAGCCGAACCAGGAGAATGTTGTGCACAATAAAAGCCATGTTGTGAGATGACTAACTTTGATAGACTTAGCCCTTCTCAGCAATGCAAGGACCTAAGACATCTCCAAAAGTCTCATGATGGAAAATGCTATCCACATCCAAAGAAAGAACTATGGAGTTTGAATGCAAATCAAAGCATACCATTTGCTGTTCTTTTTTTTTTTCTGCTTAGTTTTGTTTCTTCTTTTTTATGGTTCCTTCTGGTGGTTTTAATTCTTCCTTACAACATGACTAATGTGAAAATATGTTGAGTAGGAATGTATATGTATAGCCTATATCAGATTGCATGCCATGTTTGAGAGGGAGGTAGGGAAGGAGGAGGAGAAAAAATTAAAACTCAAAAACTTATGGAAATGATTGTTGATAAGCAAAAAATAATAAAAAATAAAATACATGCTTATTTGTTCCCCAATTTATTTAAATTTGCTTATTAAAGTATACACAATTTAAGACAATCCTATCACAGGATTACAGACACAGAGTTGGACAGATTTTTTTAGAGATTATTTATTTCAATCCCCTCATTTTATAAATAAGGGGAGTGGAAGGTAATAAGTTATCTGAGGTCACATAGGTATTAAGGACTGAAATTTTTTTTTCCCCTAATTTTAGGATTAGGTAGAAAGTGAACTGAGAATTTTTTTTTTCTAATTTTAGGATTAGGTAGAAAGTGAACTGAAAAAAATTATAATGGGAGAAACCCCAGGTCTAGGGACCTGGAATGATCCAGAGTCTGATCACAGTTTACAAATATTAAAACAGCATTTATATGCCTGAGAAGAATTTTGCAAGCTGGAGCAATGAGACAAAGTTCTCAGCTGCTCAAAGGGGAATGGGAAAAGGGCAAGGTACTCACACATACTTGAGGTGTTTATGACTATTTGAGGTATTTATGGCTAAGCAGAAGTTTAAGGGAGTAAAACAATAGATAACAAGTCAGGGAAGAAGGGGTCCAGGGAGAAGACATCTGCAAATGTAACAAATCAGAAAGCAGGATGTTTGCTGCTTTTTGGATATGTCAGAAACCAAGATGTCTTCTTCTCTTTAGACACAGATTTTTTTGAGAATTTTTTCATAAATGCAATTGCTATTATTATTGTTAATTACTATTATTTGTGTATATGTAAACTGCTTTCATGATATAATTACAGAATTTTCAAGTTGGAAGGTATTTAAGTAGCCATATAGTACAACCTACATCCAAGAGGATCCCTTCTTCAACTAGTCACACATCCATTGCTCAAAAACTGCTATTAAGGAGGTAGCCACTACCTCATAAGACAGTGTTGGACAACTCTAATTTTGGGGGTATTTTTCTTCTGATTTCAATCCTATTTATCCTTTTGCATTTTAAAACATTATATTTGGTTCTTACTATTTAATTTAAATAGAACAAGAATAATCCTTTTTCTGTATGAAAGAACTTCAAATACTTGAAGAGCATTTTCTTATCTCCTCTGAGTCTTTTCAAGACTGTACAGCCTCAGTTCCTTTCCTTTCTCTGGAAGTTCTTTACCTTTATGGTATGATTCCTGGAAATTAAACAATGCTCCAAGTTTAGTCTGATCAAGACAGAATACATGGGAACTATGATTCACTTCTTCTTGGGAGCCATACCTCTCTTAATGTAGCACACATTTTTGGGTTTTCTTTTTGGTTTGGTTTGGTTTTGGCTCGCATATTATATAGCTGACTCACTGGTTTTAAAATCTACCAAAAACATTGAATTGTTTTTTTTTTACTATGTTTCCCCTATTATTTACTTGAGAAGTTGATATTTTTTTTTACATTTAACTATAATACTCTTCATTTACACATATTGCGTATCATCTTACTTAATTCAGCTCTATCCTACAAAAACCTTTTGTTGGATCTTGACTTTGTCATTCAGGGTGTTGGCTAGCCTTTCTAGCTTTGTATGATCTGGAAATTTGTTGAGTAAACAGCCTCTGTTCTTAGCCAAATAATTTATAAAAATATTAAACAGCACTTGAAAAGGACAGAACCCTGCGGTTGCTCCATTGGATACCTCCTGCCCAACTGACATTAAAATACTGATTGCCATTTAACTATTATTATGGTTATGTCCAACTTTATTATCTTTCAATCTATATTTCTAAAAATAAGAATAGAAGAAAAAATTTAATAAAATTCTTTGCTAAAGTCTAAATAACTGTATCTCTACCATTCCATTCTTATGATAATCTTGTTGCCCTCACAAAGAATATGATATAAGTTGTGCATGACATATTCTAGATAAAAGCATGTTAGCACTCTGGAATCAATGTTTTTGTTTTTTTGTTTGTTTGTTTGTTTCATTTTTTTTCATATGTCTATTAGTCATCTGTATAAGGAGACATTCTAAATATTTTCCCAGGATTTAAAATCAAGTTCACTAATGTCTTTTGCCTTTTCAGAAACTTGGGACATTAATTCTTCTCTAGTCATGTGATCACTCTTCCATTATCCATGACTTTCAAATATATAAGAAAAATATCTCAGAAAATTCATCTTTCATCATAGTTCATCTGGGACAGGTTACTTGAATTATCAATGGCAACTATGTGCCTAAACTATTACTTCATTACCCTGAATATTATCTCCCTGTTAGCAATTTTTGTTTGAGTATATTCAGAACAAAATTCATTCACACCGCCAGAGACGAGAAGCAAAATTTGAATTAAACAAATATGTCTTCTGTGTTTCCAGTTATTATGATCCCATGCACACTCAAACTTTTTTGAGCTTCATCTGTCCACTGATATAGTTAATCAAATTTTTTTTTACTGTCCTTAGTTTCCCTTACTACTTTCAAATCATTCTGAATTTTAGAACAAATGATATCACTTTCACAGATCTATTTTGCAGTTCCCATGAAATTAGTTCTAGCAACCAGTTCCTCCTTTTAATGAGAAAAAGCTCCAGAATAGAATACCTTTTCATTATTTTGCTACATTTGAATAATGAAATTGTTATTAAGACATATTAAGAAAGTAATAACTACTCTGTTCTTTGCAGATATAAAGAACCATCAGATGTGTAAATAGTTGAATTTTCTTGTTACTACTGTATCATGTTTATGCCAGACTCAAGGTCTGTTTCCTCTTTCTGTCAAGTAGAAGATCAAAAAACACAATAAAAAAAAACTTCTCTTTCTCCTTCAATTGACCTTTACTCAAACATTTTCTATCATACTTCACTACTGTGATTCCTAGATTTCTTCACATAAACATTTTTTTTTAGTTTAATGTAGCAGAATTATCTTTTAAGGGAAGCAATTCATTTGTATGAGGCATAATACTATGTCTGAGAAAATCATTTGCTGTTTTTAGTCTTCATAAATTTTCTTGTTTTGGGCATAGGTTTGCTCAAAGTTCTAAGAGAAGTTATTGAATTTAAGTCTGAGCCAGAGTTCTGAGATAAGATTTGTTCATTTGAATGTGACAATTTGTAAAATACTGGAGTAGATGGAAAAACAATTGGATTAAGGTATTAGCAATGAAGGGACTTGAGAACTATTATGTTAGTGATTGTAGAAAAAGGACTCCAATACTACACTATGATTATGGAACAAATATGATTTTACCTGATTAGTTAGTCAGTATGTATTAGTTATGTGCTATGTTCTAGAAAATGTACTAAACATTGGGTATACAATGAAAGGCAAAATATGGTCCTGCTCTCAGGAAACTTAGTCTACCAGGGTGAAATGTGAAGAAAAATATGTAAAAAATTACGATATATTAAATATAAATTAGAGATGATAGATAGAAGACACTATCATTAAGGGGTTAATAGGGAAGGTTTCTCATAGAAGATGGGGTTTTAGCTGGAGCTTAAGGGAAGCTAAGGAATCCAAGGTTCAGAGATGAGGAGAGGCAGTACTCCAGACATGAGGAAGAATAAATGAAAATTCCCAGAGTTGAGAGAGAAATTGTCATCATTTTCAAGGAAGAGAAAGAAAGCCAATGTCACTAGTTCACAGATTATGTGGTAGGGCAGAAAGCATAAGAAGACTGGAAAATGGGGGTAGGAGATTATAAAGGAATTGATCAGCAAACAGGATTTTGTATTTGATATTGGAGGTGATAGGGAGCCTCCAGTTTTGTATTGACTGGGGTGGAGAGGTACTGACCTAATGACCTACATTTTGGAAGGTCACTTTGACAGCTTAGTGGAGGATGGTTTGGAGTTGAGAGACACTTGAGGCAGAGAAATCATCCAACAGACTATTGCAGTATTTCATCTAGTATACCATGTGGGGACAGGACCAGATGAGAGAAGTGAGTGTATGGGAGAAATGTTATGAAGATAAAATCAAAAGCCTTGGTAACAGACCGAATATGGGGTGGGGGTGGGGGTGAGAGAGAATGAGGAGACAGTGAGGGCACCTAGGTTGAGATCCTGCATGACTGAGTGGATAGTGGGGCCAATGAGAGAAATACAATTTTGCAAAAAGGGAAACTTTGTCGGGAAAGCTAGTAAATTAAGTATTTAGATATGTTGAGTTTAAGTTGTCTATTAGACATCAATTTTGAGATATCTAATAGTCAATTGAAGATGAGAGTCTGGAGGTTAAAAATATGTTAGGGTTGGATAAGTACATCTGCAAACCATCAGCATAGCAGCAATGATCACATGATCATTGAATCCATAGAGCTGAGATAGCCAAAAAAAAAATAGTATAGAGGGAGAGGGATGAGAAGAGTACTCAGGAGAGAGTCATGTAAAACACCATAGTTAGCATATGTGACCTGGATGAAGATCCAGCAAAGAAGACTAAGAGGGAGAAGTCAATTATGTGGGAGGAGAACTGAATGACTATTGTGCTACAAAAACCTAATGAGGTGAGAGTATCAAGGAGAAGAGAGTGATTAACAGAGTCAAAGTCTTCAGGGGTCAAGAAGAATGAAAATTGAAATAAGGCCATTAGATTTAGTAATTGATACATTGTTAGTCATTTTAGGGAGGGCAGTTTTTATTGAGTGATAAGGTAAGTAGTCAAACTATATAAAGTTGAAAGGAAAGTGAGAAGAAAGGAAGTAGAGACATCTATTAACATTAACTTTCTTAAGAAGTTTAGCCACAAAAAAGGAAAAACAATAAGGGACAATAGCATCTAGGGATGAATAGATCAAGTGCAATTTTTTTTTTTGAGAATGGGTTATACACGGACATGTACGTAGACATGTATGTGTAGTAACCAGGAAGACATGATAAGAATGAAGATAGGTGAGAACACAGGGAAGCTGAAAATGGTGATTTGCTGATGAAGACAGAATGGAATAGGATCACTTGTATTTATAGATGGTTTGCTTTGTTGAGGAGAAGGGCCACTTCTTTGTGTTTCATAGTGGCAAATACATCTGGGTGATAAGAAATAAAGAGGAAAAGAAAAAAAAAGAGTACCTGGTGAATGGCCTCAAACTTTTCAGTGAAATATAAAGCAATATTCTCAACTAACAGAGTGGGAAGCCATGGGAGGCTTGAGGAAGGATGAAAAAGTTTATGAGACAGTGTGGTGAATGAGATAGTAATTAATCAGGTGTGTGTAAAAGAATGACATTTCCATAGTGAGAGCTAAGTTAATCTTATGTAATATAAATTTGTATTGGACACCATCAGAAAGCTAAAGCAATTTTGTTAAAGTATAAGCTAAGGTTAGATTGTTAGATGAGAAGACCCACAGTCTGAATCAGAAAGTGAAACTGTCTGTTAGTAGTCTGAATCAGAAAGTAAAAAGGCAGATTTCATAAGTGTGTAGAAGAGAAACCATACCTCTATATATTTTCACTTATTGTCAAGAGAAGAGGGAGAAAAAGAGGAAGAGGTGGTGGTGGAGAAGAAGGAGAAAGAGAGGAGGAGCAAGAAGAGGAGGAAGGAAAGAAGGGGGATGAAGGAAGGATAGAAGGGGATGAAGGAAAGATTGAAGGGGAGGGGAGAAGGAAGGAAGGAGAGAAGGAAGGGAAGGAAGAGAGAGAGGGAGAAAGGAAGGAAGAGAGAAAAAGAAAGGGAGGGAGGAAGGAAAGAAGGAAGAAAGGAAGGAAAGAAGGAAGAAAGGAAGGAAGCAAAGAAGGAAGGAAGGAGGGAGGGAAAGAAGGAAGGAGGGAGGGAGGTAAAAAAAAGAAAGAAAGAAAGAATAACAGGGTTATTCCTATGACCATCTCAGAGTCTGAAGATAGATGCATAGTTGTAGCCCTTCCTTAACAACACAGACTTACCAGCATAAGGGCAGGTTGAGGTAAACAAGGTATCCCAGAGAATGACTTTCCATTCTATAAAAACACCACAGGTGGTGTTCAATTAATATATAACAGCATTTCACCTCTATTTTCCTATTTATCCTATATTCATTTTTTAACATTATTATGCTCCTTAGTTAACTTAATGCAAGTGGAATGTAATTAGATAAAATAGCCAGAGGGGAAAATTTATAGCCCATTTACTTTCTACATTGCTAGGTGACTCTGGTGGCCTCTGCTAAAAGATGGTAGCACTGATATTGTTGTTGTTATATTTAAGTGTAAGGCATTTAGAATTTAAATAAAATAAAAATGTCATATTAAGCATCAAATATCCAGAATGAGTTGTTGCAAGAAAGAAAGCTAACATAGAAATATTGTGTGTGTGTGTGTGTGTGTGTGTGTGTGTGTGTCTGTGTGTATGAGCACTTGCATACATTTGTTTGGGTCATGTCTCTTAGAAATTTTATCCAGAATATTTTTCATAGGGCTAGCAGTATTGACTGCTTAGAAAAAGAATATCAACCTGTACATCATAGACTGCCTTAGACAACTTGTATTCCATCAAATCACATATCACGGAACTTATGATTCCTTTGTTCAGATAACTGAACCAGAATACTAAGTGAAAATAAAATAAGTACAATTAATTTTAAACAAATATGAAGTGTACTTATTGTGATTAAATCCTGGATTTATTTAGTTGAATATCTTTAAAGACATACTGGGTAAGATAATACTTTAGAATGCTATAAATCTAACTGATTCAATTGAGAACAGTAACAAATGGTACCAGTAGTTCCATGGATTATTTTCCATACTGGTGTGTAAAAGTTCCCTCAGAAACTATTACATAACTTAATAGTATTAATCACAATATATACATCATATAATAGAATTACAGAATTTCAGAGATGACCTTAGAGGTCATCTTTTTTTATTTATTTAGTATTTTATTTTTCTCTAATTACATGTAAAAACATTTTTAATAGTAGTTTTTAAAACTTTGAACAAATGACTTCCCTTCCTCCTTCCTGCTCCCTCACTGAGAAGGGAAGCAATTTGTTACAGGTTATACATGTGTAGTCATGCAAAACATATCCATAATGGCCATGTTGTGAAAGAAAACATAGACAAAAAAATAAAACTCAAGAAAAATATAGTAGAAAAAAAGTATTCCGACACCACCAGTTCTTTCTCTGGGAATGGATAGCATTTTCCGTCATGAGTCCTTCAGAGTTGCCTGAGATCACAATATTGTTGAAAATAGCTAAGCTATTCTGAGCTGATCATCTTACAATATTGCTATTACTTTGTACACAGTACATTTCACTTTGCATCAGTCCATGCAAGTCTTTCCAGGTTTTTCTGAGAGCATTACACTCATCATTTCTTATAAGACTAATTCATCATAATCACATATCACAACTTGTTCAGTTATTTACAAATTGACGGGCATCCCCTCAATTTCTACTTCTTTATCCACAAAACTGAGCTGCTATAAATATTTTGTACATATAAGTCATTTTTTTTTCTTGTTTTTTAAAACTTTTTTGGCATACAGACCTAGTAGTGGTATTGCTAGATCAAAGGATATGCATGGTATTACAGCCCTTTGGGTATAGTCCCAAAGTGCTCTACAGAATGATTGAATCAGTTCACAACTCGACCAATAGTGCATTAATGTCTTATTTTTCCCACATACCCTCCAACATTTGTTGTTTGCCTTTTCTGTCTTATTAACGAATCTAATAGGTATGAAATACTACCTCAGTATTCTTTTAATTAGCATTTTTTTAGGCAATTGGAGTTAAGTGGCTTGCTCAGGGTCACACGGCTAGTAAGTGTCAAGTGTTTGGTCTGAGGCAGGATTTGAATTTGGTCTGAGGCTGGATTTGAAAGCATTTCTCTAATAAATAGTGAGTTACAATATTTTTTTTCATATGGCAGTAGATAGCTTTGATTACTTCATCTGAAAACTGATCATATCTTTTGATCATTTAACATTTGGGTGATGGCTCTTATTTTTATACATTTAATTCAGTTCTCTATACATTTGAGAAATGAGGACTTTATGAGAGAAATTTGCTAAATGTATTTCCCTCCATCCTATTCTCCCTGCCATTTATTCTATTCTCTCTTTTTACCCTATCACTCCTCAAAAGTGTTTTGCTTCTCACCACTCCCTCCCCTCATCTGCCCTCCCTTCAATCATCCACCCACGACCACTTCTTTAATCCCCTTCCCTTCCTACTTTTCTGTGGAGTAAGATAGATTTCTATACCCAATTGAGTATTGAGTATACCCAATTCTGTACCCAAATTGCTATACCCAATTTCTATGCCCAAAAGAGAGTTATTCTCTCTTTAAGCCAATTCTGATGAGAGTAAGGTTCACTCTCTCCCTCTCATCTCCCCCTTTTCTCTCCAATGTAAAAAAATTTTCTTGCCTCTTTTGTATGAGATAATTTATCCCATTCTACCCATCCCTTTCTCTTTCTCATAGTACATTTTTTCTCTTATCCCTTAATTTTATTGATTTTAGATATCATGCCTTCATATTCAACTCACACCTGTGCACTGTCTATATACACTCCTTCTAACTACCCTACTAATGAAAAAAAGGTATTATAAGTTACAAATAGTATCTCCCCATGTAGAAGTATAAACACTTTAAACTTATTAAGTCCTTTACAATTTCTCTTTTCTGTTTACCTTTTTTATGCTTCCTTGAATCTTGTATTTGAAAGTCAGATTTTCTATTCAGCTCTAGTCTTTTCATCAAGAATGCTTGAAAGTGCTCTATCTCACTGAATATACATTTTTTTCCCCTGAAGAATTATACTCAGTTTTGCTGGATAGGTGATTCTTGGTTGTAATACTAGCTCATTTGCCTTCTGGACTATTATATTCCAAGTCCTCTGATACTTTAATGTAGAAGCTGCTAAATTTTGTGTTATCCTGATTGTGGCTCCATGATATTTGAAATTTTTCTTTCTGAATGCTGCCAATATTTTCTCCTTGACCTGAGAACTCAGGAATTGGCTATAATATTCCTGGCAGTTTTCCTTTTGGGATCTCTTTCAGGAAGTGATCAGCGGATTCTTTCCATTTCTATTTTATCCTCTGGTTCTAGAATATCAGGGCAGTTTTGCTTGATAATTTCTTAAAAGATAAAATCTAGGCTCTTTTTTTGATCATGGCTTTCAGGTAGTGCAATAATTTTAAAATTATCTCTCTTGGAACTATTTTCCAGGTCAGTTGTTTTTTTCCAATGATATATTTCACGTCTTCATTTTTTTATTATTTTGGTTTTGTTTTTATTGTTTCTTGATTTCTCATGGTAATTAGCTTCCATTTGCTCCATTCTAATTTTTAAGGAATTATTTTCTTCATTGAGCTTTTGTATCTCTTTTTCCATTTGGCCAATTCTATCTTTAAGGCATTCTTCTTCTTATTGGCTTGTTGGACTTCTTTTACCATTTGGTCTACTCTGTTTTTAAGGTGTTATTTTCTTCAGTATTTATGTGTGTGTGTGTGTGTGTGTGTGTGTGTGTGTGTGTGTGTTTTACCAAGCTGTTGACTTATTTTTCATTATTTTCTTGCATCACTCTCATTTCTCCTCCAAATTTTTCCTCTACTTCTCTTACTTGATTTTCAAAATACTTTTTGAACTCTTCCATGGCCTAAGACCAATTCATATTGTTCTTAGAGGCTTTGGATATAAAAACTTTGACTTTGTTGTCTTCTTCTGAGTTTTGTTTTGATATTTCTTGTCAGCATAGTAATTTTCTATAAACAGTTTTTTTTATTGTTTGCTCATTTTCTTTTCTTTCTTTTTTTTTAGTGAGGCAGTTGGAGTTAAGTGACTTGCCCAAGGTCACACAGCTAGTACGTGCCAAGTGTTTGGTCTGAGGCCAGATTTGAACTCAGGTCCTCCTGACTTCAGGGCTAGTGCTCTATCCACTGCACCACCTAGCTGCCCCTTGTTTGTTCATTTTCCCAGATTATTACTTGACATCTAACTATTTGTTAAAATAGGACTCTGCTTCCAGGGTGGAGGGTGCATTGTCCTAAACTTCAGGGGTTTTGTGCAGCTGTTTCCAGAGATACTTCAAGGGATCTGTAAGTTTTTAGTTCTTCCAAGGTGATATGATATAAAGAGAGGTGTTTACTACTCTCTTGGCCTGTGCTCTGGTCTATGAGTGACCACAAGCACTCTTTTCTGCTTGGTACCTGTGAGTAGAGCCATTCCACTGTGGCCACAACTTCTGCTGTGGTAGTGCTCCTCCTTGCCCTGGGACTGCCACCCAAGATTGTGACTCAGATCCAAGAATGGGCAGAGCAACAGAGTCCTGCCTCAGTGCTAGCGAAAAAAGACCCCTGTAATCTCCTTCTGATGAGTTGTTTGATCCCCTTACCATCTGTGGGCTGAGACCTGTGGAAGCAGCCAGTGCCACTGCTGATTCAGTCACTCCCAAGGCCCACTCCTGGTATGGTGGGGCCAGGTCTATGCTGGCATGGCCTGTGATGAAATGAGAGTATGAAATATCACATTGGAAAAACAACTGACCTGGAAAATGAAGCAAGGAGAGATGACTTAAGAATTATTGGACAACCTGAAACCCAGTATCTAAAAAAAGAGCCTAGACATCATATTTCAAGAGATTATGAAGGAAAATTGACCCAGTATCTTGCATCCAGGGGATAAAATAAAAATTGAAAAATCCATCAATTACCTCTTGGAGGAGATTTTAAATGAAAAGTCCCAGAAATATTATAGCCAAATACCAGAGCTCCAAGGTCAAGGAAAAAATGTTGCAATCAGCCATAATAAAACAATCCAAATATCATGAAGACACAAAATCATACAAGATTTAGCAGATTTACCATGTTAAATGAGTGAAGGGCTTGGAAAAATAGTATTCTGGAAAGGCAAAGGAGCCAGGATCACAACAAAGAATAATCTACCCAACAAAACTGAATATTATCCTTAAGGGGGAAAATGGATATAGAAATAGAAGAGTCTCAAACATTCCTGATTAAAAAAAAAAAAGCCAGAGGTGAATAGAAAATTTGACAAGCACAATACTTAAATAAAGCATAAAAAGGTAAATATGGAAGAGTAATCATAAGAAATTGACTAAGATAAGTTATTTACATTCCTGTCAGAGAGGATAATATATGGCTAAGAAATTTGTCATTATTAGAGCAGTTAAAAGGGGTTTACACAGACCAGGCCTGTACAACCTGAAGCCCGTAAGCCACTTGCGGTATGTGGACTGCTTGTGTCATGCCAAAGAATTTCCAGTGGCCCATGCAAAATGTAGAAGATGTTTTCCTCTACATTTTTCACAGGCAGGTGGAAATCCTTTGCCAGGCCACAGTTCATGAAGGCCTGACATAGACAGCGGCCATAAGTGTGTGTTGATTATGTTGGAATGATCTCAAAAAAATGTATGAGCAAGATTGATGCAATGAAAGGGGAAGGGAAAGACAGAATGACATTTTTTTCAAATAAAAGAGGTATACAAGGAAAAGTTTTAATAGTAAAAGGAGAAATTGGGGTGGTAGACAATGCTTTAATCTTGCTCTCATCAAAATTGGTTCAAAGAAGGAAGAATACACACACATACACACATTCAGTTGGACATAAAAATATGTCTTATTCAATAGGGAAATAGCAAAGTAAGATGATAAAAGATATGGGGGAGATGATAAAAGTAGAGTAGATTAAGGGAGGCAGTGGTCAGAGACAAAAAAGACTTCAGAAGGAATGGGAGGAAGAAGAAGAAGGAGGAGGAGGAGGAGGAGGAGGGAGGAAGACAGGGAAATCCACAATAATCATAACTGTGAATGGGAATAGCATAAGTTCACCCATAAAATGGAAGAGGATAGTAGAAAGGATTAGAAACAAGAATACAACAGTATGTGGCTTATAAGAGATGCACTTGAGCCAGAAATACACATACAGAGTTAAAATAAAATGTTGGAGTAGAATCTATTATACTTCAGCTGAAGTAAAAAAAAAAAAATACAAAAGCAGGGGTAGCAATCATCAGCTTAGACAACACAAATGCAAAGATGGACCAAATTAAAAGAAATTATCAGGGAAACTACATTTTGCTAAAAGTTGCCATAGACAATGTATCAATAAAAAAAATACAGTGTATTTTTCTGATAGAGGCTTCATTTTTCCAATCTATAGGGAACCTAGAAAAAAATGTAAATAAATAAATAAAAGCCATTCCCTACTTGATAAATCAGCAGAAGATATGAACAGATAGTTTTCAGAAGCTATCTGTAGTCATATAAAATGCTTTAAATCACCATTGATTAGAGAATGGCAAATTTAAAAATTCTTAGGCACTACCTCACACATATGAAAAATGGCATGCTGGAATGGATGAGAGAAGATAAGTATAGTAAGGTAAACAATGATGTTGGAAAAGAGACAGTGATAAAACTCAATTAAAAACTGGAGGGAAGAAATCTCATTGAAGAGCACTCTCAGAAAGAGAAAACTTCATATTTGCTTCATATTGGGAGCTGTGAATATTACAATGGCACTATTTCAAAGAGTGTTAATATACAAGCAGATCTTACAAAGGTTTTTCTAAGCCTATGGACAATATATCTAAAGAGAAGGGAAATTAGAACTCCCAGGAACCAACTAGTTTCAAGAAAGGATGGGGGCAAAAGAATCAGGGAGTAGATTGCTCAGAGAATGGGGAAAAATGATAATGGGGATGGCAAGGGGTAGAAATGGAACATGCAATTTGGTATGCAGGGAAATTCCTATATTGAGGAATGTTTCTATTCTCATACCCTCCCTCATGAAATGGCATGTCAAAGACTGAAATATAAACAAAAAAAAAGTAGAAAGATTTGGAAGACAAAAACAAAAATTGTTTGGAGAGTTGAAATGTGATATTGAAGAAGATTTAATTCTATGGGGAAAACAAAGAGGCTAAAGAAGTTTAAAAAAAAGTAGAAAGATCACAAATCAGAAATAAAAATTTAATAAAAAGCATAAAAGGAAGAGAATTAATGAAAAGATAAAGGTAAAAAATTCCTCCTTAGAAAAAAGTGAAGATAGAAAATTAACAAATAATAGAAAATAAAGTGGAAGAGAGAATGAAGGATTTTGAAATGAGAATCTTGATGTTAAAAATAAGAGGGAAAGTGGGAGAAAATATAACCAAATAAAAAGAAGTTTAAGAATCAATTAACAGACTAAAATTTCAAAAACAGTTAAAAAGATTAAAAAATGGGGAAGGAGTTGTGAGAAACGGGGGATTAAGTGGGAGGAAGAAAGATCCTGTGAGAATCAGGTTTCCCTAGAATCAATTGAGCAAAATGAATCAAAGGGACAAAGAACTGTCATGGGAAAGGATAAACAGTTTTAATACAGATTTAAAAAAAACATTATTAAAGACACAGGTGAAAGAAAATAATATCAACCACTCATACTTTTACATGTGTGCATAAATTTAAATGTGAATGTATTATAATAAAATGAAAGGAGCTACAGATTAGATTTAAAAAACTCACAACCTATTGCTTATAAGACATACAACAAGACATAAATAATTTAAAATGAAAGGACAGAAAAAAAATTGCTGTGTATCAGATTGGTGTCAAAAGGTAAGCATTACAATCATGATATCAGACAAATAAAAATATAGTATTAAAAAAGATAAATAAGCAAATTATGTTGAGACGAATTATATAAACAAACTAGTAACAAAAATAATGGGAGAATTTAATGTCCTTTTCTCAGATTTGGGCAAATCTAACAGAAATAAAATAGAACTGAGCAAATTGCTGGAAAAAAAACAACTAGAAGTAATAGATGCCTTAATAATGGAAGGCCAGTACATACACATTATATTATATTATATGTGTATGTATATATAGGTATGCATATGCATACATGCATATGTATGTGTGTGAATGCATCAGTATAACTTGGTACTTATAACCTTGAATTAAAGTACAGAAATTTCAAGTAAATGTAATGAGGCAGAAGTAGTAAATATATCCTTTATGGGCAATAATGGAAGAAAACTAGTAATCAGGTCAGGAAGTACAAACAAAAGGAATAGATCTTAATAGAGTATTAATAATGTAATACTTAAAAATTAGTAGGATTAGTTGGAAATAAAATTAGAAATATAACAAATAATCTAAAATAAGAACAAATGTGAAAATTCTTGAAGTCAAAAGAGAAATAAATATATTGGAATAAAAAAAAGACTATAGAAATTAAAAAAAACCACAAAAATATAAAAAACTTTAGCCAACCAGATTAAAGATGTCAGAAAATTAAATCAAGAAAATAAAAATAATGAACAATAACATCACCAAAAAAAGTCATCAGGCTCTACTATGTACTGTTATATACCAATAACACTGAACACAAAGAAATAGGTTTTTCTTCAAAAATATGAAATACCCAAGCTAATAGAATACCAAATAGAGATCTTCAATAATATATATTATGATTCCAGAATTTTCTAACATTAGAAAAAAATAGTAAATAAAAGTAATCATATTAAAAATACAAAAAATCCAAACTATGTGCTTATCTCAATACATACAGAAAATTAGGTGCAAAAATAATAAAAAAGTACAAAAATTGATTTATGCTTTAAATTCTAATTTGAGTAAATTACCAAATAAAGTGTCAAATTCATTTTTAGATGGATAGATAAAATACAAAGTGGATAGAGCATTTAGAACACATAAGACAATAATGATAAGAGGTAAGAACAAGGGGAAATGGCATTTCCAGATTTTAAAGTAGCAATCAACAAAAATATTTGGTATTGACTAAAAGTTACCAAAGTAGATCACTAGAACTTTTTAGACAAAGAAGAATAAGAATTTATCAAAATTAATTACCCAGTGTTCAATACATCTGAAAATATAAATTACTTCATAAAGAAATACTTTTACAAAAAAGAACTAGTCAGGAACCTTGAAAGCAATTTGGGAGTAATTAGGCTTAGAGCAATATTTTACAGAATATTTCAAAATAAATTCAATATTGACATATCTTCAAGATATTAAAGATCCTATTATAAATTATATGAGAAACATATCATATGCTTTTCTCAGTTATGGGTAGGAGATGTATTCTTAATCAAAGAAGAAATATGCAATACAAAAAAATAGATCATTTGAATTGTTTAAAACTGAAAAGTTTTTGCACAAAAAATTTAATGAATCTAGGTTAAAAAGGAGAAAGTTTACATAGGGAAGTCTTTGGATCCAGTTTCTAAGATTAGAGCTTGTTATATGAGATACATCGAATTAGCAAAGTTGCAAGGTATAAAATAAACCCACATAAATCATAGGCATTTCTATATATTATCAACAAATCCCAACAGCAAGAGACAGAAAGAGAAATTCCATTTAAAGTTACTGTAGACATTGTGAAATATTTAGAAGTCTACCTGCCTAAACAAAGCCAGGAACTATAGGAACACAATTACAAAACACTTTTCACACAAATAAAGTCATAGCTAAATAATTGGAAAAACATCAGTTGCTCATGGGTAGGCCAAGCTAATATAATAAAAATGACAATTCTACCTAAATTAATTTACTTATTCAGTGCCATACCAAACTGCCAAAAATATTTTATAGAGCTAGAAAAAAGAATAACAAGATTCATTTGCAATAACAAAAGGTTCAGAATATCAAGGGAACTAATGAAAATAAATGCTGGGGAAGGTGGCCTAGCCATTCTAGATTTTAAATTGTATTATAAAGCAGCAATCATCAAAACTACTTGGTACTGGCTAAGAAATAGATTGGTAGATCAGTGGAATAGGTTAGGTACACAAGACACAGTAGTCAATGACTATAGTAATCTAATATTTGATAAACCCAAAGACCCCAGCTTCTGGGATAAGAACTCACTATTTGACAAAAACTGCTAGGAGAACTGGAAAAGAGCATGGCAGAAACTAGGCATAGACCAAAGTCTTACACCCTATACCAAAATAAAGTTGAAATGGTTACACGATTTATATAAAATGACTGATACTGTAAGCAAAATGGGAAAACAAGGAACAGTTTACTTGTCAGATCTATGGAGAAGGGAAGAATTTATGACCAAACAGGAGATAGAGAACATTATGAAATGTGAAATGGATAATTTTGATTACATTGAATTGAAAAGTTTTTACACAAAGCCAATGCAACCAAGATTAAGAGGGAAACAAAAAACTGGTAAAGAATTTTTACAACCAGTGTCTCTGATACCTCATTTCTAAAGTATATAGAGAACTAAGTCAAATTTATAAGAATACAAGTCATTCCCCAATTGATAAATGGTCAAACGATATGAACAGGCAGTTCTCAGATGAAATTAAAGCCACCTATAGTCATATGAAAAAATGCTCTAAATCACTACTGATCAGAGAAATGCAAATCAAAACAGCTCTGAGGTGCCACATTATACCTATCAGATTGGCCAACATGACAAAACAGGAAAATGATAAATGTTGGAGAAGATATGGGAAAATTGGAACATTAATGCATTGTTGGTGGAGTTGTGAACTGATCTAACCATTTTGGGGAGCAATTTGTAATTATGCCTAAATGGCTATAAAAATGTACATACCCTTTGACCCAGCAATAGCACTTCTAGGGCTGTATCCCAGAGAGATCATAAAAATGGGAAAAGGACCCACATGTACAAAAATATTTATAGCAGGTCTTTTTGTGGTGGCAAAGAATTGAAAATTGAGGGAATGCCCATTAATTGGGGTATGGCTGAGCCAGTTGTGGTATATGAATGTAATGAAATACTATTGTGCTTTAAGAAATGATGAGCAAGTGGACTTCAGAAAAACCTGGAAAGATTTTTATGAATTGATGCTGAGTGAAGTGAGCAGAACCGGGAGAACATTGTACACAGTAACAGTCACATTGTGAGATGACTAACTTTTAGCTATTCTCAGCAATGCAAAGATCTTAAGACATCTTCAAAAGTCTCATGCTGGAAAATGCTATCCACCTCCAAAGAAAGAACCATGGAGTTTGAATGCAGATTGAAGCATACTATTTGCTTTTTTTTTTTTTGTCTTCTGGGATGGCCTGGTGGGTAAGGTAAGGATGGTAGTTCACAGGTCTGGAATATTGTATATAATTTCTGATTTTATCCGTATATTAATTTATTCTGCTGAATTTTTTTATCTTTGTCCTCTCTTAGTTAAAAATATTAAATATATTTTAAATGGTGGCTTTGTGGGAGGATGGAAGATGGAAAACAACATAGGAGAAAATCTACTTAAAGTGAAAAACAAAAACTCTCCAGACAAATTTACTAAAATTTATTAAATCATCTATGAATCATTGAAGTATGCCTCCTAAGAAATAGAACTTCTAGACGTTTTCTTAGGTTATCCATTCTTAAAAACTGCAGATCAAAAACACAATAAAAGGTAGTAACAAAACACATGTGCGTACAAAATCCAATACTCAGCTAATGGTGAACCATGACTAAACCAACTCATTCAACTTCCCCCTAGACATCAAGTAAGAAAGTCTGAGTTTGCCTGATGTCAAGAAAAACACAAATGTAAGATTACTGTTGTCACAAAATGAAGCCATAACAAAACAATGACTTGTTATAAGAAATAGGCACTACACTGTTTACTAAAATGTCTATGATCTTTGACCTAGCTATCTTATTGCTGCACTTATACTCCTGGATTTCCAGGAGTATAACTATTATTGATTTTAATAATAAAAGTCAAGATTTCAAATAACAAAATATCTACAATACCTCTTTTTGTATTAACAAAGTAATAGAAATTAAGTAGATGTCTGTTGATTAAGTAATGGACAAACCAGTATGCATATAAGTATATTGAAATATTACTACAGTAAAGGCAATGATAAATATTAAGGTTCCAAAGTAGTATAGAAAGACATATGAATTAATACAAAGTGAAGAAACTATTGCAAGGAAATAGTATATTACTGACCACAACAGAGTAAATAGAAGTAACAATGCAAAAAAAAATCAGAACTATGAATTATGAGCAATATATTTGACCGTTAAGAAGAGATATGAAAATGTATCTTTCACTTTTGTTTGTGGTGAGTATTGGAGGGGTGAGGAAGAGTGAAAATCTACAGGTACTGAACACAGTATATGATGAGATTGGTTGAAGTGTTGGTTAATTTTATAAATTCTTTTACCCCTTCTTTTATGTTTCAAATTAAAAAGGTCTTTCTAGTCTGTGCCTTTTAGAGTTTTCAGAATAGATAATTATATTTTGTCCAAGGCCATTTTTTTCTGCATCTAATGAAATAATTATATGGTTTCAGTTGTTTTTATTTTTAGTAAGATTAGTTATTCTAATTGTTTTCCTAATATTGAATGATTAGCCTGTCATTCTTGATGCTATGCTCATCTTAATGCATCCTTAAAAAGAATTAATTTTATGCCTGACATGTCACATGCTTTTATCATTTCAAAATTCATGGTCCACTAAAATCCTTGGACCCCTTAGTAAGTAAAACACTTCTTTTGTAGCTATGCTGTGCATAGGTTAAATGGCTTTTAAAAATTAGTCTGTTTGTAATGCTGTGTTCTCTAGCTTCATTCAATTGTGATGTTATAAATATGAAAAAATCCCCTCCCCTGATAGAGGCACACTCTCCTCTGCACTACTTCATTCCCTAGGGAATGTGTGGGCTCAAACTTAAGGCAGTTTTGTCAAAGCAATTTTCCCACAATTTTCAATTCTGATGATGGCATAGCTGATGGATGAATACCTCCCCCCCCTTTTTTTTGACTGCGCATCTTGGTTACATGATCAAATCACCATTTGGTTGAGTCATATTTATTCCTCCAGGCTTTGTTGGCAGGTCACAAAATCTGGCTTAGATTCTGACCTTCAGAATCCTCATACTTATTTTCCTGATGATTTGAAATTAATAATGAAATTAACAACACTCTTCTGATATTCTCACTTCACAGTAGGAAAGAATAGCACCAACAGAGAGAGAAGCAACAGGTCTATGCATCCATAGGCCATATGGTGTCAGCACAAGTGTGTAGATAAAGGTTTAATTTTTTTTCCCTAATTTCCTATTCCCAACTTCCCTTAGATCAGAGGTTCCCAAAACTATTTGACCACCACCTGCTTTGAAAAAAAAATTACTCAGCCCCACCCCCTGGAAATCTACTCTTTAACCCTTTACTTTTTTTTTTTTTGAAATTTGCATCATTTCAAAAATACATTTTTAAAATGATGGATCTTAAATTTAATAATTTATTGCAAATTTGTGGGTTTTTTCTGCACTGAAATTTTGATGATGAATATTATGTCGTGTAACCATAGACTATATGGTGTACAGTATTGTATTATAAAAAAGTCATTACATGCACATGTTCTTGCCGACACATGCTGGACTTCCCAACAATGCACAACATGCTTGCCTGCCAACATTTGCTTGTTAAGACCTGTTGGGGACTTGACCACTAATAGGTTATAACTTACATTGTGTGTGTTTATTTGGAAAATAATGTAATCACTATGACTTTAACTCTGTTATGCAACAGATGAAACATGTACAAATGTTTTTTTTTCAAAATGTTCTTATCTTTTCTTCTTTCCTTATGCTTCTACTGCTTCCTCATTTTTATTCAATGTCTCCCAGTTGCACCTAGTACTAACCCTCCCCCACCCTGGATCATTCCAATGTCCCCCTCCAGGGGCCATTATCACCTACTTTGGGAACCTCAGACACATTGTTAGACTTTGTTTCCCGGGGCTGGATCCAGTTCTTGCAGTCATGAATTACTCTAGGCCTTAATAAGTTTAATGCTTCAGTCACCATAACACTGCCTCTTTGCCAACATGTGAAAGAGGAGAGCGGGAAAAAATCAAATAAAGTTAGCCTTAAGATCATTGATTTCATCACCAAAGACAATCTTAGAAGAATTTTAAGGTGAGTTGGGCTTCTATAACCAGTTTATAGAAAGTCAAAGACTCTTTACGCTGCTACTCCTAATAGTTCAGGGAGGCAGGGGAAAATGCTATTATTTAATTTTTTTGTAATATTATTTGTCTCTGCCTTTGTCCACTAAATTCATGGAAAATGAGGATTCAAAATGATCTGTACTAAAACAATGGGCCACGTGGAATACAATGAAATGCAATAGGGATTAACATGAAGTTCTACAATTGGTTTAAAAAATTCATAAGTTCAAGATGGGATGCAATAGCTATAAACCTATGGAGGGGGGAGAATCAAGGTTTAGAAAACTAAAAATATGCTTGTCAAGAGTATGGCATAGTGGATAAAATTCTAATACAAATGATGATGATGATGATGATGATGATTTTATTCTAAGCTTTAAGAGAGACATAGTGTCTACAAGAAAAGTAATATGTTTTGCTGTATTTGGCCCTGTTTAAATAATTTCTGGAGTACTGTGTTGTTCTCGGCACCATATTTTAGTAAGGACAAATTGAAATATTTCCAGATGAGGTTGATATAATTGTAAGAGGATTAAAGACAATGACATTTGAGGATTAAGAGAAGCAACTGAAGATATTTTAGTTGGAGGAGAAAATACCTTTGTTAAGATGACAGGTGCCATATGAAAGGGATTTGAGTTGTCCCATCTAACCCTAGGAAACATAACTAAGAGTGACAGGTGAAAATTGGGAAAGAAACAGATTTAGTATTGATTCCTAATCTTACTAACCATTACTTAAGGATAAATTTAAATTCATTAAATTATTACTCCATCAATGTGTGTTAAACAAGACATTTATCTCCAAGTTTCATTTCCATCTACTGATTGAACTATATCATCTCTAAGTTCCAATTCTCAACTCAAAGTATGTTTTGCTCTTTTTTTTTTAAGCTCCTGTGTACCAGGTACTAGGGACAGAAAGACAAACACAAAGCATTTCCTGTCCTCAAGAAATTTAACAATCTACTGATCCCAGTGAAATCTAAATCTTTTATAATTCTTCTAAATTAGGAAATGGAAAAGGGGAGGCTATGGTTATGCCCTATTTGACATTGCTTGCTAAGCAGAGGTTGCTTTTCTAGGGCCAAAGTAAAGTTAGGAACTGGAAACTGAACTTCTTCAAGTAAGGCATTGTAAGTAAACAATTATTTGGCATCATGCAGTAAATTGTTGAACTGAATTCAACTTTCTTCTATGTGGAATTCATTCAAACTAATTTATGTGCACAGACACTGTTGGAAGTGGCTAGAAATTTGCCACATATTCATCTGCTTTTGAAAACTTTGCATCCCGGAAGGAACAAAAATAATTAGCATGGAAGCATTGAGAGTAATGGAATAAGGGAGTCAGGCAAAAGAGTTCCAGAGGAGCATTCTAGGGGAAAGCATGTAATGTACAAATACCAGACAATATTCACTGAGAACAGTACAAAACATGCTTTCAGCTGAAGCATTTCACATGATTTCAAACCTATAAATTTGTAAATACAAGTAAGAATTCAAGTTAAAATGTTATGGTGTAAAATTTGATAACTGCCAAAATATTAAGTGAAAAGAAAATATTTGGTGTATTATAACTATCAGCATTTTTGAATAGTGACATAGAATCTGCTAAATTGAATAGGCATTCTTCATAATTCTGATTTAATTTTGCTTTTCAATGATCAAATACATTTTAGGTCATATTCACAGGGCTTCAAAATGAAGATGAAAAACTATATACTACAGCTAAAATGAGATTCCAAGAGGTCTATTATACTAAAAAAAATAGAGTTTCTCTGTACAATAGCACTATATCAACCTCCTACTATTCTTTAAGGAAAAAAAAAGTACATTTATGAAGCAAGAAGTAAGAAAATATTAGATCCTGGGTAATCAACATAAATACTATCATGAAACTCTTTTGGATTGCTCAACAGAATAAGTCCTTAAATACTTCATTCAGAAACTAATGTTTTACTCAATGCGTGATTCTAACAATTTTGACTACCTGATTTCCAGGTCTTAGTACCCATCAATTTAGAAGCAGAAAATTCAAAAGCGTCTATTAGCAATAAGTTCATTGACAGACACAAACAAAACAACATTTTGGAAGCCTTATACTAAAGCAGGAGAGTGGAAAATCTAAAATACAGAAAACAAAATTAGTGAAGTATAAACATTTGGGGTCATTTCTTCTTTACTCGGTTCAGTGATTTCATCAAAATAAAGGACTCGTGGTTTGGAATCTCCTTCCACTGACACAGGTCAATATCTTATTTGTGAATCACAATATTTGAAAGTTGTCAACTAGCATTGAGAGGTTAAGTGATCTGCATATGTACTTACAGCTGGTATGGCTGTGGGGCAGGAATTGAAGCAAAATCGCCTTTACACCATTGATACCACTCACTCCATGTCTTGGAGTTATTTTGTATGTGTGACAGACATGATATGGAAGACATGTTGGGGTGGGCCTGGAGGTGCTAACCCAAGTAGTTTGCTGTAAATATCCAATGGTAATATGGCATAATGATTGAAGGTGCTAATTCATAGAAAAAAATCAAATAGTATTTAGTATGTTTAGTGAAAGAAGGCATGGGGTAGCTAGGTGGCACAGTGGATAGAGAACCAGTCCTGGATTCAGGAGGACCTGACTTCAAATCCAGCCTCAGACAAATAACACTTAGTAGCCGTGTGACCCTGAGCAATTCACTTAACCCCATTGCCTAGCAAAAAGAAAGAAAGAAAGAAGGAAAGAAAGAAGGAAAGAAAGAAGGAAAGAAAGAAGGAAAGAAGAGAAAGAAGGCAGGGGTGACTTTTGAGCACTAAGAAAGCAAATTCTATGGAAAATGATTGCATCTCAAAGGACTGTATACCATCCCCAGGAAAAGGGATTTATGAGTCACAAATGACCTTCAATACCAAGAGTTAAAGGGGGTACACAGAACCAGATATAATTTAATCTATCCTTGAGAGTGGTGGGTGATAATGGTAGAAGGATATAGGCATTGAAACATGGGGACACACAGTGATTTGGAGGTAATTTATTTCATTAAAAATACTTTCCCCACCCCCTGTAGGATTATAGTAAGTTTTATTTTTGGTTTCAAACCTTGATGTTTTATGTTCAGGAATGTGATATTGCAAACTCTTCTCTCCTTCATAGTAGTGGCTGGTAAATCATGTGTGATCGTGACTATGACTCCTCAGTTTTTAAATTCTTCCTTTCACATTGTTTGCAGTATTTCTCTTTGACTTTGAAGCTCTATATTTTCGTTATAATATTCCTAGGAGTTTTCATTTTGAGGTTTCTTTCAAGAGGTGACCAACAAGTAGTAGAAGTGGTTGTTATTTAATTTCTACTTGCCCCCTGGTTCTAAGAGATCTGGGAAGATACTTATTTTTCTTTTTAATATGATGTCTAGGCTCTTTTTTTTTCTCATGGTATTGAGATAATCCAACGATTTTTAAGTCTTCTCTCCTTGATGTGTTTTCTAGGTCAGTTGTTTTTGTTACGAAATGAATTACATTTTCTTTTTTACAACATTTTGTCTGTATTTTAATATTTATTTTTTTCTTATGAATTTAGTTTTTGTTTATTCTATTCTAATTTTTAGGAATTCTGTTGTGTGGGGAAGGTTTTGTACCTCTTGTGACAAGCTGTTAATTCCATTTCTAATTCACTCTTTCATGGATCTCATTTCTTTTCCGTTTTCCTTTCTCATTAAATTCTAGTTTCATCTCTTTCAGGAACTCTATTTGAATTTGCACCCATGATGTGTTTTTCTGTGAGATTTTACTTGCAGAAGTTTTGGAGTCATTATCTTTTTCTGTTTGTGTCTTGAGTTTCCTTGACACCATAATAACTCTTTATGGTGAGATCTTTTTTGTTGTTGTTCTCTTCTTTTCTCATTCTTTCAGCCTACTTCCTGATTATAGACTATGCTTTAGGGCCAAGCTTTGTGTGCTTGTGAAGTGAATGTCTGTGCTGGATCTCTTGCTGGTTTCTTGGGGATATTCAGTTTAGTGCTATTCCAGGATTTGGGCCATCGCCAGTCTTGCCACTGGACTCCAATGCCTGGAGGAGTGAGTGTGGCTGATGACTGTGTGCACTTCTACTTCCCTTAAATTCAGTTCATCAGCATATCAAGACCTCACCCTCATGATGTCATTGGTTATCTTCAAGAATGAAGGATGAACAATAATCTGTGAGTAGTAGTAGCTGCCCTCTTGGGACAAATCTGCCAGTTCATGTTGGAGAAGGTTGTTATTTTTTTCTCTTTTTCCTCTCCTTTTTCATCTCCTTCTTCCTTCTTCCCTTACCACATGTGGTCCCTCTCTCTACTTAGGGTGTCATACCCTTATATGTAGGTTTTATGTCCAAAGAAATAAAATTTTGGTCACTTATATTTTGAAAAATATCTTGGTTTCAGAGGCCAGATTTTTTAAAAAATTTTTTTCCATTTTTTTTTCAAAAAAGCTGGGGCAATTTGCTTTCTCCTCCACAGTTTTCATTTATGATTTCTTGAAATATAGTCCTGAAAAAAACAATCTTTTATAAAACCCATTGGGATTCAAATGGAGCTGCTTGACTAGACTTTAAACCCAAATCACTCTGGCTTTCATTGAATGGCCAATAACTGGCCTCAGCCCAATCCTCTCTCGTTCACTATTTGGGTTTCAGTGACTTAGAGTGAGCATAAGTGCTCCGGAGCTATGTTTTCCCTTTGATAAGAGATTTCTTCCCTAGTTATTCCTCTGCAGGTTTTAGACTGGGTTAGAAAAGGGACCTGATTTTGCTCTCTTCCTTGAATCCAAGCCACATAATTGTTTATTGCTTCTGAACCCACTCCTTATTTGGTATATATCCTAGGTCCTACAAGACTTCCTTACCCTGCTGCAATGCCACTCCTAGGCACTGATCTCCTTTGAAGTTTGACTTGGCTATGTGAACAAGTTAGTACTGGGTAGTGAATGACATAGTTGCCATTTGGCACCTCTTTCTGCACTCACACAAATTTAGATCCATATGTGCTGGACATGGTACCTCTTATTGCCCTGGTACACAAATTTTTCTTGGATCAGAATGTTCCAGCATGGTTTGTTCCTGGCCAAACCCTATCTCTAGTGACCATAGATCTCTACATATCTGTCTTTAGTGACCTGGGATTGGAAAAAAAAAAAAGAAAAGAAGACTGTGACTTTTTTTTCCTGGCTACTTATATGTTTCAGTATTTGTTGATGTTTTCTTGGTTTCCTTTTTTATCATAAGGTTTGATTTTCCTACAGTTTTTATATCTTCATTCCTTCAGGTAATTCGTGAATAAATTTTCCACTGCCCTCAAAATTGTATTGCCTCCAGCACATGGCTTATTAATTTATGATAGGTTAATTCTAGCTCCTTTTGTCATCTTTGTTTTCTTTAGTGTCACTTCCACATTTTATTTCAGTCTAAGCAAGATTTAATGACAGAATCAAAATGTGGTGAATTTACTCTACTGATTGTTGAAAAAAGTTTGTTATAGAAATGCCTAGAAATATTTCCATGTCTCATTTTTTTCTTAACCTATGTATAGTTTCATAGATGAATTTCCTCAGGATATTTTTGCTTAGTTGGGTCTTTCACCAAGCTTGCTTAAAATTAACCCCCCCATGTCACTATTTTTTTTGCTATTTTTTAATGAAATGATATGTCATAATCTTCCACCATCTGTTTTTTATTTTAAAAAATAAGTTTATTTTCTAAGCTTGTGCTGTTTTTGGCTGTCATCTGTCTCTTCCTAGATGTTCTCTCTTTTTTGGGGATTTCTTCACAGTAAACACTCTTCCTTCTCCTCTCACCTGCCTGACAATTCCTTCTCAGTCTCTTTTGTTTGATTGTCATCTATATCTGTTGTTGTTCAGTCAGTCATGTTCTACTTTTTATGACCCCATTTCTTGGCAAAAATACTGAAGTGATTGTCATTTCCTTTTCCTATTCATTTTAGAGATGAGGAAACTGAGACAAACAGGGTTAAGTGATTTGCCCAGGACAACACAGCTAGTGAGTATCTAAGGACAGATTTCAACTTGAGTCTCCCTGACTCCAGGCCCAGAACTCTGTCTATTGGACCACCTAGCTGCCACTGTCTTCTATATGGGATGCATCAAACAAGGTGTCCACAGTCCTAATGAGGGCTACGCCGTTCCAGTTCAGCACAAACCAGATTAAAATGCAATTAAGAAATATTTAACAAAATAAAAAAATACAATAAAATGTAGATAACATTAATATGTGGTTTTCTAATTTGATATATGCCTTCAGAGATCTTTATATATGGTTTACTGGCCCTCATTTCTATTTAAGGTTTTTTTTTTTCAGACCAATTGCTAGGTAAGCATGCCTAACCTATTTGTACTTGGGAGGATTACTTTTGCATCCATATTAAACATTACAAGGTTTTTTTTTGTCTACTTAATTCTATGTTATTATATTCAATCCAATATTCTACTCTAATAAGATCCAGGTTGGTTTTGCCTGTCATCCAGTATGTTAGCTATCTCTGTCAGGTTTATGTTTGTTGCAAATATGACAAGCAGACTACCTCTGTTTTTGCCAAAAGCACTGATAAAAATGTTCACTTGCCTAGGCCCAAGAAAAGATCCCTAAGCCTCTCCACTGAAATTCTTATATAAAGATGACATGAAAGCCTTACGGAATACTTGTTGAGTTTTGTCATTGAGCCAGTTCTAAATTTAATAGCAGTCTAGCATAGCATGAGATACTTTATGAAATATATTAGTAAAATCTAGATAAAATGTATCTACAGCATTTGCCCTGATTGACCAGATTAGTAACCCTGTCATCAAAAAGGAAAATAGAGGTAGCCTGGCATGACCTGTTCTTAATGAAATCATCTGGCTCTTCATGATCGTGGTTTCTTTTTCTAGATTCTGACTAGCCAACTTTTTAATATTTTGTTATAGAATGTTCCTAGGGATTGAACTCAAACTTATCACCCATACTTTGCAAATACTCCTTCTCCTTCTTCCTTCCTTTCTTTTTCAATGTATTTGGTTCTTATAAATCTTCCATCCTCCAACATCTTTCCAATATCATTAATAATACTCCATCAATTTCCACAAGTTCTTTCAATGCCCTAAGATGTAGTTCATTTGGACCAGGTGCCTTGAATTTGTCAGGAAGACCTGGTTGCTCTTTCTTTCTTTATGTACGCTGAGTATCAAATCTCTATTGTTCATTTTGTTCCTTCCTTTTTATTCCAAAGTTATTTTTTCTTGTGAAAAAAAAGAAAAAAAACAAAATTTGAATTGATCAGTTCTGCCTTCTGTCTGTTATCACTTGTCATTCTTCCATTAGCTTAGAGGTGCCATGCTGTCCCCTTTCTAATGATCATCATTTCATCCTATAGCTAAGAATGAAAATAAAAACGTAGACAAACAAAAATCATTCTTTTTTGATTGGTCCTTAGTATAGGCTCATTTCTATCAGTAAACAAGAATCTAACCCAGAATAGAATTTTCTCTTATGGTTCTTCATCCATTTAAAAGATAGAATTATCATTAAGGCAAGCCAAGAAATTACCCTGATGTTTTTATCAAGTTCAAACATATGGAATATGTATCATCACCCCTTGTCTAACTCCTTTTTAGGTATTATCTTTTCCTAATTAGAATGTGATCCCCTTAAGGGAAGGGTATGTAGTTGCTCATATTTGTCTCCTTTGTGCTTAGCATAATGCTTTGCAAATAGTAAATGCTTGACAAATGTTTCATTATTCATCAATAAATTCAAATGTTTGGATGACTAAAGCCCTTTATGTCTACAACATCATGTCTAAATACCAGACTGTATATTTTTTTTGTCTGAACTCATCTGTTCTTTCAATTCAAGTGGTCTATAGCAAACTCAATATACAAAGAAACCTTTGGTTTCTTCCACATTAATCTTCACCCCAACTCTCACCATTATGCTTCTAAGCCCCAGTCAATGGACATCTACAATATTTATAATTCTTTGCTACTGTAAACAAATACCATTATAAAAATTCTCATGCATTAAATGGACCTTTATTTCTTTCTTTTTTTTTTTAGGCAATTGGGGTTAAGTGACTTGCCCAGGGTCACACAGCTAGTAAGTGTCAAGTGTTTGGTCTGAGGCCGGATTTGAATTCAGGTCCTCCTGACTTCAGGGCCGGTGGTCTATCCACTATACCACCTAGCTGCCCGTGGACCTTTATTTTTATCATTGATCTTTGTCAGTAAATGTGAGCACTTGGGTCTCTGAATTAAAAGTTATATGAGTAATAGAATATTATTGTAATACAGAAGTAATGAACATCACAACTCCAGAAAAGTAGGGTCATGTTGTTTTGCAGGAATGGAACAGATCTCTTTGAAGTGTGTGTGTGTGTGGGGGGTGATACTGCAGAGTAAGGTAAACCCAGATTTTCCTCTATGATCGTGTTTTTGGTAATTCAACTAAAGATGGTGGCAGCTTTTCAAAAACATCCCAGCCTCAGCCCAGGGAGATCAGAGAATAAATATCCTGTGGTCATTCATCAAGCAGATAATGGTATGAACATTCTCTGTGTTCTTAAGAACCACACCTGGAAAAGAATTGCAGTAAGTTGAATTTTAGTTTTACTAATCATTTTGTTTTTGAAACTTCAATCTGAATAATTTAAGCATCTTCCAAGTTGACAGGATGTTCTTAGGATTCAGTTAACCATCAAAACAACCGAGAAAGATTTGCTTTTGGGAAATTGAAAGTGATTCCTTACCCCTTCCCCAATAGAAAAAAAAAAGCTAAAAATTGATACTTTTGTATTGCTAATGGCTATCAGCTAATTACCTAATGAAAGAAGGCCCCCTCATAGTTTTAAGGAAGTCATGTTTGTGTGTAAAGGGGAGAAGAACTGTTTGCTTTTGAAAGGATTTTTTTTTAATGAAAATGCAGCTAAAACAATAATCCTTATTATTAAGGTAGCATATGGAGGCAGCTAGGTGACACGGTGGATAGAGTACCTAGCATGGAGCCAAAAAAGTGAGTTCAAATACGATCACAGACAGTAGTTATGTGACCCTGGAAAAATAACTTAATCTCCATTTGCCTCAATTTCTTCATCTATAAAATGGAGAAAATAATAGTAACTACCTGCCAGGGTTTTCAAGAGAATCAAATGATATAATATTTGTAAAATACTACAATGCCTGGCCCATAGTAAGCATTATCTAAAATGTTAGTTGTTGTTGTTGTTGTGGTTGTTATATGTACCTAAGCAACCATTTGAGTGGTGGCATGGGGGGCTACAATGATATGAAAATGCAAACCAAAACTTTATGGATCAATGTAAAAATCATCCTTACTTTATAGGTAGTATAGAAATAGGGTATAAGCATTCTTTGATATTCAGGACATAATTTGGAGACTGCTGTTCTAGAATATCTTTAGGACCTTATCAGGACCATGTGGGGTATGATGTGAGCAATATTTCATCCTCATAAAAGTTTAGAACAGTTTTTCCTTAAAAGATATTGAAACTATCCTTAAGACTTACTTGACTCATGGGACTAATCATTCTGCCTCCTGATGTCATGCCCTAGTCCTCTGACTAGCAATGAGAAGATCCAGATGCTTTCTGACACTTTGGTGCTGGGCTATGGTGGGCAACTCAAAAAAATAAGAGTTTTATTTAGCTGAATCAACTTAGGATACCGTCTTTGAATATTTTTTTAAATAACCTTCACCTATTATAACTAAATAAATCTTTTTTTGTTAACTATAGAATGACCAAGTGTCTCTTCTTATTCTAGTATCAAATGTGAACTACCACGACACTGGACTGAGTCAGGCCAAGACCAGGACACATAGAAATACTTAAAGGAAGAGGTATAAAATAAAACAAACAGATTAAGAAAAATAACAATATAAACAAGGAAAACAGTAATACAATTTGGGAAAGACAAAGGCAACCGAACTATTGAAATTGAATGTTGTGAAATTATAATGATCAATCTTGACTCTAAAGAAAAGACACAAGAATGTCTCTACATTGTAGAGATGGGAGACTATGAGGAAATACATAAATAATAGTAAGTAGCTTTTATGTAGTTTTTCAAGCTTTGCAGAGTGCTGTAAATATCATTTCTCATTTGATCTCACAAGTCTGAGAGAAATTACTCACCTTTACAAGTGAAAAAAATAGAAGCTAAAAGAGTTTTGGTAACTCACCTAGGATCATAGCAGCTGATCTAGCAAGCAGATGAGTCACAATTTGAACTCTGTTCATTCCCTCCCCCCCACAAGCAATTAGGGTTAAATGACTTGCTCGGGGTCACACACCTAGTAGGTGTCTGAGGTCAGATATAAACTCACAGCCTCCTGACTTCAGGGCCAGTGTTCTATCCACCGTGCCATCTAGACGTCCCAGAACTCAGATTGTTTTAACTCCAAGTTTAGTACTAAATGCTGTACAACTAACAGTAGATATGGTGGATTTATTGGTTATTTTTGGTGAAATGGTTTGTTTGTTCCTCTTTTTTATTCTTTGTTGTAAGAGATGGCTCTCTGAGAAAGGAAGGACAAATTTTGGAAGATTTAGGTAATGTTAAGTAAAGTTTATATGTATCTCTTATTTATAAAACTAGATATTGATATTTCCCTTCATTATTCCTCCTGTTTCTTTTGAAAAAAGCATAGCTATCCATGGCCACATTATAATTATAGTTTCCAGGTAACACAATTTTCCATCAGCAGCTCAGTTGTGACTCCATGAGACATGCCCCATGCCCCACACCCACTGCCCACTTTTTAACTTCCTTTTGTGCGTTGTCTTCCACCTTTAGATACCAGCCTCCTTAAGGGCATGGGCTGTCTTTCTTTTACTCATTTGTCTCACCAGGCTTTAGTACATTACCTGTCACATGGTAGGTGCTTAATAAATGCCTATTAAATTGACTAGTTCTCATTACATCAGGTCTCATTGATATCTATGAGGTCAAATTTGACTCCTGGCACTATGATTCCCCAATTCATCTTTCTTATTTACTAAACTTCATGCATTTTGATATAGATTATTG
Source organism: Vombatus ursinus (assembly GCF_900497805.2). NCBI lineage: Eukaryota > Metazoa > Chordata > Mammalia > Diprotodontia > Vombatidae > Vombatus > Vombatus ursinus. Next base: position 7,846,205 of record NW_020948910.1, on the reverse strand, counting down.
AGGTTATTGATTTTATTACCTGATACTATTTCTAGATTTTGCCCACTATGAATTTTCAGTCACCTTAAAATGATAATCATTTTTGATTATAAATATATGGTTATCTTTTCACAACATGCTTTTTAATGTACATCCCTATTGATTAGATTTACGGAAAAAAATACAACATATAAATATCATTCCTATATTTTAAAAAAAGCTTTTCCAGTTTCAATCTTATTCAGGATTATATGGATTCCAAAATTTTCTCAACCATCTTTATCTCAAGAAAGAGAGAAGAAAGAGCAAAAGGAACTAACACAACAGGAATTGTCAGATGCCCATAGGAAATCCTGGGATTCCACAGCAATGCCAATTCAGCAGTGACTCAGGACAGAATTACTTAGGGAATATGAAAGAACAAATGGAACATTACCAGGATGACTGACGAATCAAAGAGTTTCGAGCAATATATGGAATGTCATAGGACATCTAGTTCTATACTCAAACAACAGTTTTGAGTTTATGTACTGAAACTATATATATACATACATAAAAGAGGGGTGGCTAGGTGGCAGAGTGGATAGAGCACTGACCCTAGAGTTAAGAGGAACTGAGTTCAAATCCAGCCTCAGACACTTGACACTTACTAGCTGTGTGACCCTGGGCAAGTCACTTAACCTGATTGCCTAGGCAAAAACAATAAAAATCAAAAAAGAAAGAAAGAAAGAAAAGAAAGGGAAAAAATAAATTCCTCAATTGCAAGTCAAAACGTATCACTCTTCTGCTGAGAAAAAAAAAAATCTCCATTAGCTCTCACTAGCTTTCAAACTGACCTACTTGATGTTCTTGGTACATAGCATTCCATCTCCTGGATCCTTATCTTTGTACAAGCTGTACCTCAATCCTAGAATATCCTCTTCATAAACCTCATAGAATCTTTATTATCCTTCAAAGCTGAGCTCAAGTGGCACCTTCTGTATGAAGCTTATCATGATCCCTCCAGTTGCTCAAGCCCTTTCTTTTCCAGAAATCATTTAGCAATATATGCATACACATAAATGTGTACACACATATGTACACACAAATATATATACACATACACTACAAGACAAAAAAAAAAACCTTTGTACCCAAAATAATACAGAAGTGAAGAATGTTGCCTTAACATACATGTAGATTCACATAAATAGTTATATCTAGAATGGTACATCTTTACATTAAATATTCAAGTAAATGTGGACCTCAAAATTTAAATGGTCTAATTTATTTAGGTTCATTTCTTTGCACTTAGAGCATTTAGAACCGGAAAAGACCATAAATATTAATTATTCTAATTCTCATTATTTTACAAATTAGGAGACTGGTATCTATCTATCTAGCCACACATACATACACATATATACACATCTATACATGCAGACAAATATATATATACAAATTGTGTAAATATGTACATATATACAAATATGTATATATATACAAATTGTGCATATATGTACATATATACAAATATGTATATATATGCAAATTGTGCATATACATTTGTGTATGTATAGAGAGATACATATGGCATATGCATATATACATATATGTACATACAATTATATACATATATACTTACACACACATAAACATGAACATATACACATGCACACACATATGCATATACATATACATATATATATACATGACTGTACACACACATATAGCAACTAGGTACATTGGACAGTATCTTTGCCAAGAAAACCTTACATGAAGTTATAGAGAATTGGACATTACTGAAATGATTCAGCAACAAATACTGAGGCAATTCTCTGAGCCAGATAGCCTTCGTTATCAGGGGAATGAAGCCTAGTAACAGAGGGGTCTCATAGCCTCCATCTGTGCCAAAAGGTGGGGGCAGACAATTCCTTTTATACCTAGATATATCTTTCTTCTGATTGGCCCTATACTGCATCATTTGGACCTACCCTGGACAACATAAGTCAACCCTGATTGGCGTTATTTTTTTTTCAAACTTGCACATACATTTGTGTGTGTGTGTGTGTGTGTGTGTGTGTGTGTGGCAATTGGAGTTAAGTGACTTGCCCAGAGTCACAAAGCTAGTGAGTGTTATGTGTCTGAGACCACATTTGAACTCAGGTTCTGCTAACTTCAGTTCTCTATCCACTGCCCCACCTAGTTGCCCCATTTTTTTTTAATAGGCAGAAACTTTAATGAGGCTTTTTTTTTAATACAAATAGGCTTTAGGAGAATCAAGCAATGCTGCTGACATTAGATGCCATCCTGGGCTACAAGTCAGCACACTCCTTGGCAACAGGCCCTGTGATGGCTGAACTTTTCATCTCGCCTTTGTTGTTTACTATGACCCATGCATTGTCTTCAAAACAGAAGAACACACCATCTTTTCTCCAATATGACTTCCATTGCTGTATTGCCAGTACTGGATGAACCTTTTCCCAGAGCTCTGGTTTCCCGTTTTTGATTGTGGCCATTACCAGGTCACCCACACCAGCTGCAGGAAGACTGTTCAACCTCCCCTTAACCCTCTTCACAGAGATGATGTACAGGTTCTTGTTATAGGTTGTACAGATGTACAGGTTCTCTCCTTAATGAAGAGGTGGGCTAAGAGTTCACATTGTTGTTCATTCCCTCTCTGCTCCTATCTATCATTTCATCTTTGGTGGGGGTGGGGCAGGGTTCAGGTTAGGAAAAGCAAGAGCATCTCCTGGGGAGGACCTTAGCTCAAATTGGCTTCTGTTTGGGGTAAACAGAAAAAAGCTTCCTTGCACTAGCTAATTAAGGAAAAGATGCTTAGGAGGCTGAGAATAATAATCTTATTTTATTGTTGTTGTTGTTCAGTCATTTCAGATACCGGAGTGGTTTCCTATTTCCTTTTCCACCTCATTTTAGAGATGAGGAAATTGAGGCAAATACAGTTAAGTGACTCACTCAGGGTGACATGGCTAGTAAGTGTCTGAGGTCAGATTTGAACTGGCAAAGATGAGTCTTCGTGACTTCAGGCCTAGCACTCGATCCACTGTACCTATCAGCTGCTATTACACTTTTGAGGGGAAACAAAACAAAACAAAACAAAAAACTGCCTGACCTTCAGAGGTTGGGGTCTGAAAAAATGGATGATTCACATAGAAATATTGGTAATAAATAATACAATCTAACATTAATTTTCCTCAATGTTACATATACACATGTATACATACATACATATATACATACACACATCTGTATATGTTTCATAACTACTTATCTGTCTCCCTATTGTTTCCTCTATTATAACCTCCTTAAGAATTTATAATCTTTGTATCCACAGTAGCTAGTTCAGTGCCTAGCATAAAATTGGTATTTAATAAATAATTATTGAATGAATGGATTAGTCAATGAGGTAGTAATCCAGATTTTGCTTGAAAACTCCAAATTCAAGAACAATAACCTACAGATGGGCATGTTACTTTGATCCTGTAGGAGCTTTTAGAAGAGGAGAATCATCTCCATTCAGACCACTTAAGTTGAATACAATGGGCTGGAATTCACCTAGAATAGATTATCTTTACCGTTTAATCAGAAATAAACTCTCCTCCTTGGGTGGGGCCCACCCAAGATTGAGGAGAATGTCTCTTTGTCATCCTTGTCCTGCACAAGGACTAGGCTTTGAATGAGAAAATAAAAAGAGAAAAAAAAACTAATAATAACTAGCCTACTAATAATTGGTTATCAGTAATCAAAAAGAGGATCTTTGGGTCCTATATCTAAAATTGGTTATTAATATAATAAAAAATATTTTTTCTCAACATATTTCTCATCATTGATGTGAGTTTACATGTGTGTCAAGGCAATCATTCTTCACTTCTATATATTGTTTTGGATGCCAAGAAGATTTTTTTTTATATATCCTATAGTATTAAGGTTCTTTCCATAATCCACCTGGATGATATTTTGATCAGAGCCTTTTAAGTAACCTCCCCTTTTCTTATACTCTGACTTTGGTTCATTAACTTTTCACCTGGGGAATGTAGTAAACAGAGAAAAATCAATTAAGACTCAATTCAGTTCTTGAAACTTTCTAGAAGACTTGTTCAACACAGAAATCATGACCCTAGAGATTCCTCTTTTGTAGAGAATACATATTAACTTTGCCAGTTATTCTGCTCTGTCTTTTCCTCTGTCTTTCATCTTAGACTTCTAGTCTCATTACCCCCATGTAAGCCAGTCCTTATTAAAAAGGTCTGAAATACTGTAGCTTCAAATTCTGCTTATGACATGCAATATTACTTTCTCCTGTATATTCATAGCACATTTTACTGAATTCTTTATATCTTATTTCTCTCCTTGAGATTTAGCCTTCAAAGAAATATGAGAAACTCAGATTTAATCTGCACATTTCTCAAAGAATAACAAAGTTACTTTGAGTCATCCTAAATTGTATTGGTATATGAGTTTTGAAAATTACAAAATTAATTTCATTTAAAATATGAATATGTTTTCTAACTTTAGCGCCCACTGAAGTCTTTCTTATCTTAGGATATAGACTTAATACAGTCAACAAATACACCACAGAGCCCTGATAGGCAGGAAGTTTGAAGACTAAATTTCTCAAACTCTCCCCTCAGAGATAGGTAACTTTCTGTTCATCAGATTTTTATAGTCTGTGCTCAAGAACACAAGCCACAGACATCCAGGAGTCCAGAAATCTTTACTGGATGTTGAAGCCAATCCTACAGTGATGTCCCAAGGAGCATGCATCCCAAAAGAGTTGAGCCAGAGCTACTATTTTACACAGAGTATTATGAAATTAAAATTAATAACACTTTTTGACTTTGTCTTTTTAATAATAGAATATTGTTACAAATAATGTTACAAAAGGAAGCTTTTGATTTTTATTACAAAATAAGGGTTACTGAGCCCCATGGTGTTGTCATTGGTTGAGTTTTAGGGCAAATTCTTAAGAAGGTTAAGAGTTGTACCCCAGTCCAATTCCTTTTCCTCCCGTTGCAAGTCACCAGGTAAAATAGTGTACCATCTGAAAGTAGCAAAATAGTCAGACTTAGGATTGATCAACAAGTTTCCCAGGTAAACACAATGCAAATTAGATGTAAATGTATCCCGATGTAATATTAGGTCAATTTACCCATTGTAAACAAACAAAAATACCAAATATAACGCAGAGAAAGCAAAATCAACCATTTATATTCTAGGACTTGGAGAAGCCTAGGATACAAGCGAATGCTGGAGCCAGTTCAAACTGGCTGATGGCTTTTTTTTTCTTTTGGCTAGACAATGGGGTCAGGTAACTTGCCCAGAATCACACAATTAGTAAATGTTATGTGTCTGAGGCTGTATTTGAACTCAGGTCCTTCTGACTCCAAAGCCTGAGCTCTATCCACTGCGCCCCCTAGCTGCCCCCGATAGTTAAATTTTTAGTGTGAGCATTTACACTTCAGAAATTGGCAAACACCACAAGTCAGGGTATAATTTATTGGTTATTTATAGCCTAGACTTAAGAAAGAGATAGAGGAAATGTAAATAATATATATTAAAATTAAAAATTTGTCTTGCATACATTTTTTTTTCCTAGACAGCCATTTTTTAAACATTTACCAGCACACATCTACCTAAGACTGATGTCAAAACTGCCTATATCTGGTAGAGAGTACAACAGAGTAGGGAAGTTAGACATTTTAGTATGTATTGCCTTGTTTTATTCTTTTTATTGATTCTATACTGAGAGTAAAAACCTTTTATACGGTATCCAAATGTCCCTGTTTATTCCTATTTAAAATACCTCTATTATGCCTAGGTGATATTGTGGAGAGTGTACTGGATTTAGGATCATGATATCATTAGTTTTAATCCTATCTCACATATTTACTATCTGTATCAACCTGGGTAAGTCATTTAACCTCTCAACCTCGGTTTCATCAATCAACAGATTGTGGATAACATTAGCACCCAACACTCAGAGTTGTTATGAGGATCAACATATAAATATTTATAAATACCCCTATATAAATATTATATTATTAATAACCTGACATGATCAGGTAAAGATAGCAAGCTCAAGGAAAAGGCAGGGTTTCCCGGGGGTGTACCATTAAGAGATTATTGCTGTGTTGTAAACCCACACAAAGTCATGACATCACTAGTCTAGGAATTAGTCACATGGGTTCCGTAACTAGATTTCTGAAAGTTTTTGAAGCTGGAGTGGGAAAAATGCTATTTATTTCAATATAGTCGGTTTTCTTTGTAATCTTATTTTTTTTTGTGCTTTTAAAAATGTTATTCTGATAAGGAGTCCATAGGCCTCATTTCAGTTCAGTTATTTTTCAATCATGTCTGACTCTTTGTGATCCGATTTGAGGGTTTTCTGGGCAAAGATACCAGGCTAATTTGCCATTTCCTTCTTCAGTTCATTTTACAGATAAAGAAACTGAGGCAAACAGAGTTAAGTGACTTGCCCAGGGTCACACAGCTAGTAAGTGTCTGAGGCCAGATTTGAACTCACAAAGTTGAGCATTCCTGACTCCAGGCCTGGAACTTTATGCATTGTACCCCCTAGCTTCACTAAATTTCCAAACAGGCCTTAAATAACAACAACAGTGACAGCAACAGCAACAAAAACAGTTAAGAATCTCTGTCTTAGATAATGAATCAGGGCAGAAACCTGCTCATATAGACCTGGGAAATAAAAAAATCATCCATTCTCTGAGAATCAGACAGAGCTCAGTAGATCCTCAGTATACCCTTGTACATCCTCAACACATCCTTTCAGTGGGGTCAATTACCATACCTTAGTAGGACCACGATAATGAATACCTTTGATGTCCCATCTCTGAGATTTTGAATTTCCTATTTCTCTTGATGAATGTATGTGCAACATCATTACATCTATTTTTCCCTCTTACACATATTTTGAAGTACTGATGAAACCTTAATAAAATGTCCAAACCAAGTTCTAAATCCCAGGAGAGGCTTGGGTTATACAACTCATGGTTAAACAGGTCTTCTTTCCTTGTATCTATCACAACATAGCATTCAGAAGAGTCCTCCACTTCCATTAAGCGCACAATTAATATTTTTTTAAATTTAATTTCCCAGATGGTGATTTAAAAAAAAAGTTTAAGTGCTGCACTATATTTCCCAGTGACAAGACTTTTTTTTAAATTTTTTTTTCTCTAAACTGTTTTATTCAACACAGGAAGAACTGTGAATATGATGATGGTCAGAGACAAACCGCATTCAATTTAAAGAAATAAAAAAGAACACACTGCATTTTTATTCGTTTTGTAAATACTGCTTTTTTTTTTTATTGGTTTGTTTGTATTTTTTTCTATCAGGTTCCAACAAGTACTTAAAAGAGCAGCCAGGTCTGATTCACTTCAGCTTTTCATGGAACTCATTAATCAATAAACATCTAATTATATTTTTCCTTCACAGGGTGAAATCACTAAATGATTCTACTGGATTGAACATGTCCATTTGGCACCCATAGAAGGTTCATAGAAGAAAAGGCTACAGTGATGCTAAAGAAAAATCACCTAAGTGAATAAACCTGGCCTACTGCAAGTATTTGCTTTCCAGCTACAGTCTGGCTCTGACCTCAATTCCCTGGTTCACTCCCCACAGCTGTTCCAAACCTGAGTTCTCTAATTTTTTTCCCTTCTCTTTACTCCTCTGCCATTTATGACACATAAGCTTACATCTTACTTCATTGAAAAGATTGATCCCCTCAGCCCTCGTTGTCATGGAACATGCCCCTGTCACTACATCTACTTCTTTCTCTTACCCTACAACATTAGGAAAAGCTGTCTTTCCCCTAAAATGAATTTTTTCTTGGGGTTCAGACACCTCAGCAATCGCCTCCATCATACTTCTCGTTCTTACTTGCCTTTACATACTAAGCCCAACTTTATCTTTATGATTTTTTTTCCACCTTTAATGGCTTCCTCCATCCTCTGACAACCCAGATCATTGTAGTTCTTTCTGTAACTGGATCAAGTCAGCTTCTCCTTAAAGCCTTCCCAGACTAACAATATCCTACATTGCTTTGGCCATTGCTTTTAATTCTATCACCATTTAAATGTAGTCTATCCCTTTAAATTAGTCATGAAGACATGATTAATACACAGATTAATATAACCTCTTTAGGGTTTTACTCTGGCTTTGTCAATGTGGTGTCAGGTACATAGTAGGCACTAGATAAAGTTTTGTTGTAATTCAGGTATACAACTTCTCATTCTAACCAAAACATACCTTTACCACAATAATGGATATCTTCTACTATATGCTATTTAGTAGTGCAATAAAAAAGTACTAGCTCTAGAGTTTGAAAACCTGGGTTCAAATGCTGCTTCTTCTATTTATACCTGGCTGATGTTAGACAATTTCATTAACTTCCTTGGGTCTCAGTTTACTCACTTACCAAAAAAAAAAGGGTGGATGGACTCAACCTCTGAGGTCCCTCTCATTGTAGGATCTAATGAATGAGAATGTATTAAGTGCCTACTGTGTGCAAGGTCAATGCTTGGCACTGGGAATTTAAAGACAAAAATTAAACACAGTCCATGTCCTCAATACCTCAAGGAAAATTCTCCTGGGGGATAGAACACTTAAAAAAAGGTTAAGTAAATAGCTGATGATTTTGGGAGGGAAATAACACTAAAACTAGGTGAAACATTTTTGCATAGCATGTATAATACATAAGCTAAGACTTAAAAAAGATTCTAAAGAAGGTAAGGAGAAAGTTTATTCCAGGAATGAGTAGAAGCCTACCTGATGACATATGATTGAGAGATGTAATGCTCTCTGAAGGGGCCTGCTGTGATTTATCTGCTGGTATATCCTTTGTGGACTTAAAACTACCTCTGTACTATGATAAGGCAATTTAGTGGAATATTTATAACTTCAATTCTTCAGGACAGCATCTTACCCAAGGCTGGTCTCTGTTAAGAAAAGTATAAACTGGGCAATGGTTAAACTTAACATGAGGTACATGAATGATTTTTATTTTTTTTTAAAGTTATTCCAATATAATTGATTTTTTTTTTGTATTACTATATATTGCGAATTTGAAAAACAATGCTTCTGAGAAAGGGTCCATAGTCAAAGGGGTCCATAACACTAAAAAGATTAAGAATACGTACTGGATTATGCTCATTTTACCAAAGTGCCTTGTGTAATCCAAGTGCTTAACAAATGTTTGTTTTTCCCATTTAGGTATGCAGCTTATATTACTGCCTACATTTTGAGTTCACTGATGTCAAGGATTATATCTTTGGTTGTATATACCATAAATATGTGTACAGTGGCATGGTATAATAGAAAGGCATCTGAATTTGTTATTAGATGACTTGAGTTTGGATTTTATCTCCTTTTACTTATGTGATATAGGGCAAGGAATTGTAAACTCTATAGGTCTCCTCTATTAAAGAGAGGGATTGGAGATCTCTATTAATCTATAGGGATTAAAATGTACTTTTGAATAAATGAGGAGCAAGACATATGAGCAAATATTTCTAAAATTATTTAACCCTGAGAAGAAAAAAAAAATTGAGAGTTAACTGGATGGTTTTCAAATGTGTAAAGGTTTATTAAAAAGTGAATATGATGAGCTATACTTTGTTTCCTTGAGGCAACACACGAGGTATGAGCTTGATATGTAGTCTTATAAACTTAGGTTAGGCACAAGGATGGATCTGTTGACAGTAAAAAAGTACTTGCCATTGCAAACTCTCTCCACTGATATCAATGTCCCCATAGACCCTGCATCAAAATTAATAATGAATTACAGGGGAAAGTCCAGAATATAGAAGTATGAAGGGGAAAGAAACATTGTATTTTGAAATGTTTTACACTAGAAAGTCTGCAAAAGCCTCTATTTTCACAGAGTCTCAGATGATCAAGATAACTACTTTTCCTTAAATGTCAAGTCCTACATGGGTTCAAAAAATAAACTTTATATGTACAAGATGAGCTAGTTATGGTCATGAAATTGTTTGAAGGAAAAAAATAACATAGATGTTTGTGTATGTCTATGTGTGTGTGAGACCTATAAACACATAGCTAGTAAATAGAATAATATGGAATACAAAAACATTAACTTGATTTTAGCCAGCATAAGAGAATGATAGCATTCAAGACTAGAGAAATAAGTTTCCCTGTACTACATTCTGATCAGAACCCAGTTCTGGGTTCAGTTCTGGGTGACACTTTTTAGGACAAGTGTTGACAAGCTGAATAGCATCCAGGGACAACTAAGCTAATAATGAAGCCATTGAGATTGTGCCATATGAATATCAGTGCGAGGAACTGGTGATATTGTGGACAGAGAAGATGAAGGAATAATCTGGTATCTCTCTTAAAGTATTAACATAGCCATCATATGGAATATAGATTCATATATTTTCCTTTTCATCCCAGAAGGGTAGAAATAGGAGTGAATTGGTGAAAGTTGGAATGAGACAGATTTAAGCCTATTGTATGGAGGAAGAGGTAGGGGAATGGAAATTTAATTCAAATAGGATTAGAATTATTCAAAACTCAACCTGTCTCGCTCATATGGTAGTTATCCATGAAGGAAAGACTAGATGACCATTTTGTTGGGTCATCCTTGTTTAGGTAGGTGTGGGATTAGATAACTTCTGAGTTCCATCTGACCATGAGATTCTGTGTTTCGTATTCCTATAACGTTAAATGTTTTATGGATCAACATTACACCTCTTTTCTTGTCCTTCCTTACTTCTTTTGAAGTACTTATGTACCATGAGTAAAAGGTTCAAATCTAGTTCAAAATCCCTACAGGGTCTCAGCATATACATGCATATGTATATGACTATTTCCAAAAAAGAATTCACAAATGTACTTTATAATTGCAAAAGTTTAGGGAGTTCATGGTTCTGCTAAGAAGGGGAGACATCATTTAAAATACAGTTATCCTTGACTTCTGAGGTAAATCAGTTTGACACAGTCCCCAAACTGCTCCCAGATATTAATACAGCATATAAAATACATCAGGATTTTAGTTTAAAATGAACTTCGGTGCACTGAAAACTACCTCAAATGACTAGGAAATGAAGAGCCACCATTTGGCCTCAGAGAATGTCAGAGATGGAAAAAAAAACAAAGAAGACAAAACAGAGTTTTAACTCTATTACTTTACGTGTGTTAAATGAATGAGTCTTCACCTAGAAGAGGCCCAAATGAAATGCTTTTCAGTGACCACCGGCAACTGAATTTATAGTTTGTGCACTGAGAAAGCTCTGCATATCTCATGATCCAAACAATACATTTCATTCCAGACTTGAGTTTTGTCTGCATTGCTAGACATAGTGTAATTATTGGAAGGGTGAAGGTGTGAATTTATTCAGTGTGTTGCTTGCTTTTATCCCAACTATTCCATATCCATCTTATTCATTTATTATCCCTTCCTGCTACAGGAACATTTGGTGGGTTAGGCTATATATTTTTTTTTCTTGGAAGTTATAGTAGTTGGACACCCATTGATCTGGGGTGGAAGAAATGCTATGGGTTCAAATGTCAAAATATCTGGAAAAATTAGAAGAGTCTAAAACTTAGATTCTAAGCAGACCTATAGTGTTGGACAAAAGCCTAGATTCTGAACATGGAACTAAGGCAAAGGACCAGTTATTCTGGAAAGGAAAGCTGTAAACATAAGCTAACCATGGAGAATGTGCTAACTTGGGAGGTTAGTGGTCCCTTTCTGTGGAAGTGTGTAAGCAAAAATGACTGGCTGATTACTTGTCAGGTGTTTTTTAGAGGGGATTAATATTCAGGTAAAGGGTGGGCAGAATTGTCCTTGAAATCATTTCCAATTCTGTTTCTGTGATCCTAAAAGACTTTTACATTTATCCATATTGTATTTCATCTTAGACTTTGTTCTTCCAGGCAATTGAGAAACATTGGTATCCTGACTGTTATATAGTATAATAAGTATCCTTCATTTTCATGTCATCTGTAAACGTGATAAGCATGCTAGCTAAACCTTCATCCAAGTCAGTTACTATAAAGAACAGAGATAGATCCTTAGACCATTCACTAGTGGCCTTCCTCCAATTTGCCATGTACGCATTAATAATGCCTTTCTTTGGCCATTCAACCAATCTCATATCCAATAAACTGTGTTATTACCTAGCCAACATCTACCCTTTTATCCTCATGAATAGCACAAGAAACTCATTTAAAATTTTGCTGAATCTAAGTATAACATGCTTCTGGAACTGCCCTAATCCTTCAACCTTATGGTCTTATCAAAAATGACATAAAACAAACAAATTAAATGAAGTTTCATTTGTCATGATTTGTTGTTGCTGAAGTCAAAATAAATTTATTATAGCAACTTGGACATCATTTGAACTGAGGAAAATCAAAAATCTGTCCAGATTAGTGTGGCTAAAATGCTGGGGAGAGGTCAAATGTAAGAATTTTTTTTTAACATTTGCTGACTTTTAGCCTGTACACAGGCTATATTTCTAATCTATGAGATATTTTGGGTCATTGTGTGTTAAGTAAACTATTAATGCAGGCATGACTAATTAATTACTTAGTATGCAATAGAATTTAATTATGGTTCCTATGGTTTTAGTCACTGGGCCTTTACAATATTCTTGGTATGTGGTGTTCAGGATATATTTTGTTAAAAAAGAAGTTTGGTTTTGCAAATAGAGTGGAGAGTTTGGTGTTTTGTAGACTTTGACATTTACTGCTGTGACACAATAGAAAAGTCACTTAAACTTTATTTGCCTAATCAGTCACTGAGGATCGTGACAGTGGAAATCTGTGTTAGTGGAGAGACTTCCCCAAAAATATTGGAATCAAGATTCTTTGCATTTGTGATTTATAGAAATTCTTTTAGTTAGCTAGCAACTCTTTAAATGTTCTCTCTTCTTTTGTCTAGTCTGTCTTTTGTCTTTTAGAAAATGACTTCATTTATTATATTACTGAGAACATTAAGGTCCTTAGACTGAGATCCTCAGTTCTTTCCCTCCTCTAATTCCTTAAATCAATATTCTTACACATCATCAACTCATGTCCTGAGGACAGAATGGGCCTCCTACTTATTTGCTCTATTGCTCATTCTCAGTCTGTTCTACCTTTAAGGTCCTTGCTAGCTGCTTACAGGTATGCTCAGGTGTCTTCTAACCTTAAAAAAAAAGTCTGGTTTTTTTTACCCTGATAACTCTTCACTTTTCAACCTATCATCTCATCTTCCTCACCTCCTTTACAATAAAACTACTAGGAAAAAAGTAGTGTGTATTTGTTGTTTCTACATCCTTACTATCCACTCACTTATTCTGTAGGTTCTTATAATCTGGTTTATATTGCCATCATTTTACTTAATCTTCTCTTAAGGCAAATGATTAGGGCAGCTAGATGGCACAGTGGATACAGCATGGGCCTGAAGTCAGGAAGATTCATTTTTCTGGATTCAAATCTAGCCTCAGACATTTACGAGCTGTGTAACCCTGGGCAAGTCACTTAACCCTTTTTGCTTCGGTTTCCTTATCTCTAAAATGACCTGAAGAAGAAAATGGCAAACCACTGAAGCATCTTTGCTAAGAAAATTCCAAATGGGACCCCAAAGAGTCAGATATGATTGAGCAGCAACAAGAAAGGTAAATAATTAGCTAACTACTTTCAATCCCAATGGTCTTTTCTCAGTCACTATACTTTGAACTATATTATCCTTTCTTCTTGATACTTCTTCCTTAACCACCAGTCCTAATTTCTTAGATCCTTATTTTTGGTTATAATATGACCATTATACAATTCACCTCGGTTTATAAATATGAAGTCATATCTGACATTTCACCCATATCCAATAATTACCAAATCCTTTCAAAACTTTTTCTTCAAAATCTTCTGCAGCTATCTGTGATAGTGGTGGTGGTGGGGGTGGTAGTAGTAGAAGTAATAGTAATCGTAGCAGTAGTTGTTGTTGTTCAGTCATTTAAGTCATATCTGACTCTTTTTGATCCCATTGGGGGTTTCCTTGGCAAAGATACTGGAGTGTTTGCCACTTCCTTCTCCAGATTATTAAAATCATTATAAGTAGCACCAGTATAGCACCTAAAGGTTTGCAAAGCACTTTACAAATATTATTTTCTTTTATCCTCTCAATAGCCCTAGGACTTAGTTATTATTATCCTTATTTTAAAGTTAAAGAAACAGACAAACAGAAAAGACTTGACCAGGAGCACCCAGCTATTAATTGTTATACTGGATTTGAGCTCAAGTCTTCTTGATTTCAAGTCTATTGTTCTAATTATTTCTTTGCCTACTATCTTATTTCCAGTTCCATTGTCAATATCCTAATGTAGACTTTTATTATGCTTTCACTAACATTATTATAATAGCCTCATTACTGGTCTCGCTGACTTTAGTCTTTCTTCTCTTCAGTATTTCTGACTCACAGCTGCAAAGGCAATTTTACTATGAACAGGTCTTATCATGTCAATACCCTGTTCAAATGTGCTCAGTCTTTGAGCATCCATGTGACCTGCAAAAAGCTTTTCAGGGGCTGAACAAGAAAGGTAGCAGTGCAGGAGGAAGGAGGAAACTTATGAAAGAGAAAAAAAATCATGAAAAAATTAATTGAAAGGCTTAGTCTTAGAATCTTTAGCGAGGCTACCTTATACAGGTGAGGGTCCCCTTAGTTAACCTGTATCACAAAACCACTTAAAGTTACTTTTGATAAATCTTTGAATACTCCGTTTAATAATAAAGCCTTCTATTTAGCTAATACATGAATATTTCTATAATTTAATGCTTAATAGGTTCCTCACTACTCAACTCTTTCCTTGATTTTTTATTAGTGGTTTTAAATACATTCTAATTTCCTCTGATTAAATATTAAGCCTCTTTTCAGTAAGACTTTAGTCAATTTATTAATAGTTTACACAGCACAGGAAGTCCATTTTCAATTATACTCTACTGAATATATCCCAAGTCTCCCAGAAGATTTTCTTTTCTAAAATGATTCTCTACTTATTTTCATCCATATTGTGGTGTTGCATTTCCCCTCACAATTCCTTTTAGGCATTCCTATAGTATTTTTTTTTCAATATGTGTGAGTAATACCTTTATATCTCTCTAGTTAAGCAAGTCTACTTTTTTCCTGTTCATCTTTTCCACATATGTTCCAGAAATAATTCACAACATAGGTTAAAGTGTTACTTGTTTGTTAGTAACCATGGTACTAAAATCATTAGATCTAAGCCAACAAGTTTTCATCTTCTTACTTTTGTCTCAATATATAGAATATCCATTTATATTAAGCATGGCTTTGCAGAAATATATTAAACTAGGTCAATTTTATGCTTAATTAGGTGGATCTCTGAGGAGTTGTCTCCAGTTGTGTAATCTCCTGCAAAGAATATACAGGTAGAAAATAAAGAGAGGAAGAAAATAGAATAAGTCAATGAGAAAGGCCTTACTCAGTATAAATCAGAAGCAACATAACTGGCTCAAGAACATTATCCAAGCTAGAGTACATAGACTACCTATATTCCTAACACTATGACTTCCTCAGCCCTCCACCCATTATTCACTGTTCAGATTTTGCATCCCTATCCCCATTCCTCCATGCAACTTCTTGCTTTGAACCCAGTAGGTAGAGTTGGACGTGGGGCTAGAGATAAGCGATGAGTGAAGAGAGACATTAACCAAGGATCAAGCAACACTTGTCTGATAACATCATTTTGCTGCTCAAGGAGTCCAGGGTTACTCAAATGCGTCTAGATTAAAATACAAATTCTTCTAAATTTTTTTTGTTTGTTTTTGTTTTGCTTTGTTTAAAGCCCTTCAAAATCTGACTCCAGCCCACTTTTCTAAGCTTATCTCATATACTCTCCATGTAATCTATACTAGAGTCAAATTGTATTATTTGCCTTACCCTCTAAACTTACACATTTCATCTCCTGTTTATATGCTTTTGTACAGGGTGTCTCTCAAGAGTGGGAGCACTCCCTTCTCACATTCAACTCTTCGACTCACCAGTTTCCATTAAGGGTCAACTTAAAAGCAATCTCTTATATGTGGGCTATCCTGATTCCCTATTACTAGGGCATAGCATGTTATATGTATTTAGGTGAATTCATATAGTTCTCCCACAGAAGGAACCTAACTCCAGCTTCCCTCCTTTTCTCCACTCCCCCCATCATATATACGCAGAAACCACCTAGAGTGATTGACAGCTCGTACCACATCAATGAAATGGTAGTCATCAATTGTATTCCTTTGGATAATATGGAGAACCGCCTTGGTTTTCCCTATGTGCAGTCACTGGATACTAAGGTCCTTTACTCCTTATTCTTTGTTCTTCCTCGGTGACCTGCAGAATCTCAAGTGTTATCACTGAACCTATGGTTATAACCCAAGGACCCCTGTGACTGCCTATCTGAACTTTCTGCTTTCCTTCTAATCTTGGTTGCATTGATTTGTTTGTACAAAAGCTTTTTTAATTAAATATAATCAAAATTATCTGTTTTACATTTTTAATACTCTCTGTCTTTTGTTTCATCATGAATCGTTTCCTTCCTCTAGATCTGACAGGTTTCTTGCTCTTCTAATTTGCTTATGGTGTCACCCTTTATGTCTAAAGCATGCCAAAGGTTTGTCATATCTAACTTTCCTACTCTTCTATTTATTTCCTTGGTTTCTTTCCTGTTTATTTTTTATTGGATCCATTAAGTTCTTTTTTTTATTAATTTATTTTGATTTATCAATAATTACTTCCATATGCTTTTAAGTTTAAAATTTTTCTCCCCCTTCCTCCCCACCACCCTCCCCAAGATGGTGCACAATCTGATATAGGCTATACATTTACATTCATATTAAACATATTTTCACATTAGTAACTTTGTAAGTAAAAATTAAAACTGATAGGAGGAACCACCTGAAAGAGGAAACAAAATTCAACAGAAGAGAAAAAAATAGTAATTCAACTTCCATAGTTCTTTCTTTGGATGTGGATAGCATTTTCCATTGCAAGGCCTCTGGAGATGTCTTAGATCCTTGTATTGCCAGGAAGGGTTAAGTTTATCAATATTAGTCATCACACAATGTGGCTGTTATTGTGCACAACGTTCTCTTGGTTCTGCTCACTTCACTCCACATCAGACCATACAAGTCTTTCCAGGTTGTTCTGAAGTCTGCCTGTTCATCATTTCTTATAGCACAAAAATGTTCCATCATATTCATATACCACAACTTGCTCAGCCATTCCCCAATTGATGGGCATCCTCTCAATTTCCAATTCTTTGCCACCACAAAAAGAGCTGCTATGAATATTTTTGTACATGTAGGTCCTTTTCCCGTTTGTGTGATCTCTTTGGGATATAGCCCGACAAGTACTATTGCTGGGTCAAAGGGTATGCACATTTTCATAGCCCTTTAGGCATAGTTCCAAATTGCTCTCAAAAATGGATGGATCATTTCACAACTCCACCAACAATTCATTAGTGTTCCAATTTTCCCACATCTTCTCCAACATTCATCATTTTCCTGTTTTGTCATGTTGGTCATTCTGATAGGTGTGATGTGGTACCTCAGAGTTGTTTTGATTTGCATTTCTCTAATCAATCATGATTTAGAAATTTTTTTTGTATGACTATAGATGGCTTTAATTTCTTCATCTGAGAACTGTCTGTTCATATCCTTTGATGATTTATCAATTGGGGAATGGCTTGTATTCTTATAAATTTGACTTAATTCTCTATATATTTTAGAAATGAGGCTCTTATCAGAGAGACTAGTTGTAAAAATTCTTTCCCAATTTTCTACCTTCCTTCTAATCTTAGTTGCTTTGGCTTTGTTTGAGCAAAAACTTTTCAACTTAATGTAATCAAAATTATCTATTTTGCTTTTTGTAATGTTCTCTATCTCCTGTTTGGTCATAAATTCTTCTGTTCTTCATGGATCTGACAGGTAAGCTATTCCTTGCTCTCCTAGTTTGCTTATAGTATCAGCCTTTATATCTAAATCATGAACCCATTTTGACTTTGTTTTGGTATATGGTGTGAGATTTTGGTCTATGCCTAGTTTCTGCCATATTCTTTTCCAGTTTTCCCAGCAGTTTTTTTCAAAGAATGGGCTCTCATCCCAGAAGCGTGGGTCTTTGGGTTTATCAAATAATAGATTACTATAGTCATTGACTTCTGTGTCTTGAATATTTAACCTATTCCACTGATCCACCACTCTATTTCTTAGCCAATACCAAGTAGTTTTGATGATTGCTGCTTCATAACACAATTTAAGATCTGGAATGGCTAGGCCACCTTCCCCTGCATTTCTTTTCATTAGTTCTCTTGACATTCTGGACCTTTTGTTCTTCCAAATGAATCTTGTTATTATTTTTTCTAACTCTATAAAATAATTTTTTAATAGTTTGATTGATATGGCACTGGATAAGTAAATTAGTTTTGGTAGGATTGCCATTTTTATTATATTAGCTCGGTCTACCCATCAGCAACTGACGTTTTTTACAATTATTTAGATCTGACTTTATTTGCTTGAAAAGTGTTCTGTAATTGTGTTCATAGAGTTCCTGGGTTTGTTTCGGGAGGTAGACTTCTAAATATTTTATAATGTATATAGTAAGTTTAAATGGAATTTCTCTTTCTATCTCTTGCTGATGGGCTTTGTTGGTAATATATAGAAATGCAGATGATTTATTTGGGTTTATTTTATAGCCTGCAACTTTGCTAAAGTTGTTTATTATTTCAAGTAGTTTTTTACTTGTTTATCTGGGATTCTCTAAGTATAACATCATGTCATCTGCAAAGAGTGATAGCTTTATTTCTTTTTTGCCTATTCTAATACCTTCAATGCCTTTTTCTTCTCTTATTGCTAAAGCTAACATTTCCAGTATGATGTTGAATAACAGTGGTGATAATGGACATCCTTGTTTCACCCCTGATCTTATTGGAAATGCTTCTAGCTTGTCCCCATTACATATTATGCTTGCTGAAGGTATTAGATAGATGTTATTTATTATTTTAAGGAAGACTACATTTATACTTCTGCTCTCTAGTGTTTTTAATAGGAATGGGGGTTGTATTTTGTCAAAAGCTTTTTCTGCATCTATTGAGATGATCATGTGGTTTCTGTTACTTTTGGTGTTGATATGATGGATTACGCTGATAGTTTTCCTTATATTGAACCAGCCCTGCATTCCTGGTATAAATCCTACCTGGTCATAGTGTATTATTCTTGTGATAAGTTGTTGTAATCTGTTTGCTAATACTTTGTTTAAATTTTTTGCATCTATATTCACGGTCTATAATTTTCTTTCTCTGTTTTGACTCTTCCTGGTTTAAGTATCAGCATCATATTTGTATCATAAAAAGAATTTGGTAAGGCTCCTTCTTCACCTATTTTACCAAATAGTCTATATAGTATTGGAATTAATTGTTCTTTAAATGTTTGATAGAATTCACATGTAAATCTATCTGACCCTGGAGATTTTTTCTAGGGAGTTCATCAATGGCTTATTCAATTTCTTTTTCTGAGATGGGGTTATTTAAGTATTTTACTTCCTCTTATGTTAATCTGGACAATTTATATTTTTGTAAATATGGATCCATTTCACTAAGATTGTCAAATTTGTTGATATATAGTTGGACAAAATAATTCCTAATTGTTGTTTTCATTTCCTCTTCCTTGGTGGTAGTTTCACCCTTTTCATTCTTGATACTATTAATTTGGTTTTCTTCTTTCTTTTTTTTTAAATTAGATTAACAAAAGGTTTATCTATTTTATTTTTTTCATAAAACCAGCTTTTAGTTTTATTTATTAGTTAAATAGTTTTCTTAATTTCAATTTTATTAATTTTTCCTTTGGTTTTCAATATTTCTAATTTGGTGTTTAATTGAGGATTTTTAATTTGTTCTTTTTCTAGTTTTTTTAAGTTGTATTCCCAATTCATTGATCTCTTTTTCTATTTTATTTATGTAAGCATTTAGACATATGAAACTTCCCCCAATAACTGCTTTTGCTGCATCCCATAGGTTTTAGTATGTTGTCTCATTATTGTCATTTGCTTGAATGAAATTATTGTTTCTATGATTTGTTCTTTGACCCAATCATTTTTTAGGATTAGACTACTGAGTTTCCACTTATTTTTTAGTCTATCTTTCCATGACCATTTATTACATATAATTTTTATTGCATCATGATCTGAAAAGGACGCATTTAATATTTCTGCCTTTTGGCATTGGACTGTGAGGTTTTTATGCCCTAATACACAGTCAATTTTTGTTTATGTGCCTTGTACTGCTGAGAAAAATGTATATTCTTTTCTGTCCCCATTCAGTTTTCTCCAGAGGTCTATCACACCTAACTTTTCTGATTCACCTCCTTAACTTCTTTCTTTTTTATTTTGTGGTTAAATTTATCTAGTTCAGAGAGGGGGAGGGGGAGGTCCCCCACTAGTATAGTTTTGCTGTCTATTTCTTCCTGTAACTTCCTGCACTTCTCCTCTAAGAATTTGGATGCTATATCATTTGGTGCATATATGTTTAGTAATGATATTACTTCATTGTCTATGGTGCCTTTTAGCAGGATGTAGTTTCCTTCCTTATCTCTTTTGATAAGATCTATTTTTGCTTTTGCTTTGTCTGAGATCAGGATTGCTACCCCTGCTTTTTTTTACTTCAGCTGAAGCATAATATATTTTACTCCAGCATTTTACCTTTACCCTGTATGTGTCACTCCTTTTCAAATGTGTTTCCTGTAAACAACCTATTGTAGGATTGTGGTTTTTAATCCATTCTGCTATATGCTTCCATGTTATGGGAGAGTTCATCCCATTCACATTCACAGTTATGATTACTATCTGTGTCTTTTTCTCCATCCTTTTCCCCCCCTGTTTATGCTTTTCTTTCTTCTTTCTCCTTTCCCCTCCTCACTAGTGTTTTGCTTTTGACCACTGCTTCCTTCAGTCCCACCTCCTTTCTACTAGCCCTTTCCATTTTCTTCCCCTTTACCCTTACAGCTTCTTCCCTCCCTTCTATCCCCCCTCCCTTTTCTTTCCCCTTTTGTCTTCCACTGCCTATGGTACAAGTTAGATTTCTATACCTGATTATGTTATTCCCTTCTTGAGCCAAATCTGATGACAGTAAGGTTCAAACAATGCTCATCCCCCTCCCTTCTTTACCTCTGCTCTAATAGGTTTTTGTGTCTTTTCCTGTAATGTAATTTACCCTTGTCTGCCTCCTCCTTTCTCAGCACATTTTCTTAGCTCAGACTAATCCACTTACTTGGATCCATTTAACCCACTTGATTAGATTTTTTTTTTATCATGACATCAAAGTCAACTTATATCTAACCCCTTTATGTATACTCTTTTAACATGTTATAATAACAATACAATTCTCAAGAGTTGCAAGTGTCATCTTCCCTTGTAGGGATGTAAACATTTTGCCCTTATTAACAACATATCATATTTTTCTGTCCCATTTACCTTTTTATGTCTCTCTTGAATCTTGTACTTGAAGATCAAATTTTTTGTTCAGCTCTGGTCTTTTTATCAGGAAGGTTTGGAAGTCCTCTATTTCATTGAATATCCATCTCCTTCCCTGAAAAATCATGCTCATTTTTGCTGGGTAGTTAATCCTTGGCTGCATTCCAAGCTCCTTTGCCTTAGGGAATATCATGTTCCACACCCTACGGTCTTTTAATGTAGAGGCTGCAAGGTCCTGTGTAATCCTGACTGTGGTTCCATCAAATTTAAATTGTTTCTTTCTGTCTTCTTGCAGTATTTTCTCTTTAATCTGGTAATTTTGAAATTTAGCTATTATATTCCTTGCCATTTTCAATTTGGCATCTCTTTCAGGTGGGGAGTAGTGGATTCTTTCTATAATTATTTTGCCTTCTGGTTCTAGGACTTCAGTGCAGTTTTCCTTTATGATTTTCTGAAGGATATTGTCCAGGCTCTTTTTTTTTCATCATGATTTTTAGGTAGGCCAATAATTTTTAAATTGTCTCTCCTGGATCGATTTTCCAGGTCAGTTGTTTTACCCATGAGGTATTTTATGTTTTCATCTTTTTTTTGTTTTTTTGTTTCTGTTTGGCTGATCCTTGCTCTCTTGTGGAGTCATTAGTTTCTATTTATTCAATTCTAATTTTTAACATATTGTTTTCTTCTGTTAGATTTTGTACTTTCTTCTCCAGTTGGTCAATTGTATTTTTAAGGGATTTGTTTTCTTCAGTGTACTTTTTTTCCAGTTGGTCAAGTGCGTTTTTTAGGGACTTGTTTTCTTCAGTGTACTTTTTTTCCAATTGGCCAATTGTACTTTTAAAGGACTCCTCTACCTCTCTTATTTAACTTTTAAAATCCTTCTTGAGCTCTTCTAAGAAGGCTTTTTGGGCTTCAGACCAGTTCACATTCCCTTTTGATGTTGCAGATGTGGGTTTGATGACAATGTTGTCCTCTTCAGAATTTCTGTCTTGATCTTCACTCCTCTTATAATATGAATCTATTGTACGTTTCTTTTTACTCATGATGTTTCTTTATTCCCTGGTCTTTAAAGAGATTAATAATGCTCTCCTGCTGGGGAGCAGAGAGCACTGACCCAAGCTTCTTGTGTTGGGAGCCTAGGTCTTGGTCACTGGCTTTGTGTGCTGGGGCCTCTTATGTTGGCAATTGGAGGCTGTAGGGTTCTGGTAGCTTACCTGGTATTGTACTGGAATAAGCAAGGCTGGGACTTTCAGGAAAATCTAGGTTGCCTTCTTTTCCTTTCTTTTAGCTTTGTCCAGCTTCTTTTAGATGGGTCCTGCTGGGGGCCCCTTGCAGTGCTGCCTCCTTTAGTTCTGTTGAGGCACTGGGAGATTCCTTTGCTGTAGAATGCCGAGGCACCTGGTGATTTTCTGAGCTGGTTTCTACCAGTTCCCTTGACCTCACTGAGGCACTTGGAGGTACAGCTGTTGGTGTTTGTCTGCTCGACCACCTGAGCTTCGGGGAT
This sequence comes from Vombatus ursinus, assembly GCF_900497805.2. NCBI lineage: Eukaryota > Metazoa > Chordata > Mammalia > Diprotodontia > Vombatidae > Vombatus > Vombatus ursinus. The sequence continues at coordinate 7,823,229 of NW_020948910.1, read as the reverse complement.
CTCCTCCTGGTTGGCAGTTGGAGGCTGTAGGCTTCTGACAACTTACCTGGTGTTGGGCTGGAATCAACAAGGCTGGAACTTTTGGGCAACTCTAGGTTTCTTTCTTCAGCTCCTTTCAGATGAATGCTGCAGGATGCTTATCTGCCTGGGGCCCTTTGTAGTGCTGCTTCCCTTATTTTCGCTGAGGCACTGGGAGACCCACAGGCTATAGAATGCTGAGGCACCAGAATCTCCTCCTGGTGTGCTATAGTGGGTCTTTCCACTAGCTGACTGGGCGACTCCCGGTTCTGTATTGCTCCCCTTCCACCAGGGTAAGAGGGCCTTTCCTGTTAATCCCTCTAGCCACCTGGGCTACTGCACTGCTGCACCCCATCTTTCTTCTGGTTCAGCTGTTCCAGGGTTTTTTCTGGGGTGACATTTTCTGGGTTTTCAGAGGTTGACAGAGGAGGGTGAGAGTGACTATGTTTTTACTCTGCCATCTTGGCTCCCAGAAGCGCAAGTCCCTCATTGAGTTCTTAATGGGGATAGTTGAGGTCCCCCCACTAGTATAATTTGGCTATCTATTTCTTCCTATGACTCACTTAATTTCTCTTTCAAGAATTTGGATGCTATAGCACTTGGTGCATATATGTTTAGTGTTGATATCGTTTCATTGTCTCTTGTACCTTTTAGCAAAATGTAGTTTCCCTCCATATCTCTTTTAATTAGATCATTTTTTTCTTTTCCTTTGTCTGAGATCAGGATTACTACCCTTGTTTTTTTGTTTGTTTGTTTAGTTTTGTTTTGTTTTTTGTTTTAACTTCAACTGAAGCATAATAGATTGTACTTCAGCTCCCTTACCTTTGTTCTGTGTGTGTCTCTGAGCTTCAAGTGTGTTTCTTGTAAACAGTATCTTGTAGGATTCTAGTTTTTAATCCACCCTGCTATCTGCTTCCATTTTATGGGAGAGTTCATCCCATTCATATTCACAATTATGATTACTACCTGTGTACTTTCTTCCATCTTATTCTTCCTTCTTTTTCTCCTCTCTCCTTTTACCCTTTCCCTCCTCACCACTGTTTTGCTTCTACCACTTCCCCTTATCTACCCTCCCTTCTGTCATTCCCCACACCCCACTCTTTTTATTTAATCTCCTCCCCTCCTACTTTGCTGTTAGGTAAGATAGATTTCTATATTCAATGGATTGTGCATATGATTCCCTCTTTGAGCCAAAACTGATAAGAGTAAGGTTCAAGTGATGCTTGTTGCTCACACTTCCATCTTCCCCTCCACTGTAATAGGTCTTTTGCACCTCTTCATATGAAATAATTTACTCCATTCTACTTCTCCCTTCGTTCTGCACCCATTGTACTCCTCTTTCTTTTCCCTTAATTTTTATGCCATTGCCTCAAATTTATCTTATACCCACACTCTCTATCTATGTTTATTCCCACTAGCCATGCTATACAATTTTATAGCTGACTGGGCTATAGTATAGCTATACTATACAATTTTTAAGAATTACAAGTATCATCTTTTTGGGTAGGGATGTAAATAGTTTAGTTCTATTGAATCCCTTATGTTTTCTTTTTCCTTTGTACGTGTTTATGCTTCTCTTGGATCTTGATATTAGAGGCCAAATTTTTGGTTTAGTTCTGGACTTCTCCTTATGGAAGTTTGAAATCCTTGTATTTAACTGAATGACATTTTCCCCTTAATGTATTATGCTTAATTTTGCTGGGTTATTCCTGCTTGTATTCCTAGTTCCTTGGTCTTCCAGAATATCATGTACCAGGACCTCTGATTCTTTATTGTTGTGGCTGCTAAGTATTGTGTGATCCTGAATGTGACTCCCCAATATTTGAGCTATTTCTTTCTAGCCACGTGTAGTATTTTTCCCTTGACATTATAGTTCTGAAACTTGTCTTTAGTGTTCCAAGGTGTTACTATTTTGTGATCTCCTTCTTGAGGTGATCAGTGGATTCTTTCAATGCCTATTTTGCCCTCTGGTTCCAGGACATCAGAACAGTTTTCCTTGATAATTTCCTGAAAGCTGTTGTCCAGGTCCTCCTTTTGCTTATGGCTTTCAGGTAGTTCAATGATTCTGGTATTGTCTCTGTTGGATCTGTTTTCCAGGTCAGTTTTTTTTTCAATGAGGTACTTTAATGTTTGAATGTATCCTTAGTCAAATTAATATGGTACTTATTCTACTACTACAGATAGAGAGAAAGCTATGCATATCATCTTACTCTAAGATTTTTGTCTTCTTTTTTTTTCTTATAGATCCTCCTGAAATAAAATAAATAAATGGCTTAATTGGGCACTTTGGAATGATTCTTAAGTTATAACTATATTGCCACATATGGTCTACATGGTCTACGTATGAATGGGATTCTCTTTTATGTAATAAAAATGTAGTGGTGGATTCATTCTAGATAAAAATCATTGCTGTGAAAGGATATGGATATACTCTATTCTACCTGTTTTCCAGATCTAAGTTAATTATTTGACACTGTATTCTCCTGACACATAAATCCCATGTCAAAAAAATTTGTTGACTTCAAAGATTCTCCAACTAGTAAGTATTGTAACATGTTAATTAGTAACAAGCATGGGGGTGGAGAAGATGGATTGGATACAGAAGATGAGCACAAATCTGTAAGTAAGTAACTCAGTGGAGAGAGGCTTAGTTGAGGCTTTGTACCAGTGATAATCATTAGAAACTCTATGCATGTCTTGTGGGACAAAATCATGTATCTAAGCTAACTCTTCATTGCCTTCAATTCTGTTGTACTATAGTTAAACTACCCAAACTTTTGGTGAGTTACAACTCAGTATTTGGGAAAATGTGGAAGTATTTGACACACAGCTTTAAGAAGCTTATGGTGGCTAAGCTATGGAAGTCTCTAGCATTTTCACTCCCTTTATTTCTTGGTGTTTTTCACTGGGGCCTTTTCAGGGTTACATCTGTGGAAAGAACTCAAGGAAAAGCTGATGAGGTTTGTTTCTCTTTTTCCAGGCCTCTTGTGTCATCCAAGATCTAATCCTATATTGCCCAAGAGTCAAGATATCCAAGAGAGGACCTGGGTGGTGGTAACATGTTATATAGATTTGGCCTTAGAGACATACATGTGAGGCTCCATGATTTGTATCAATTTCCCATTATTTTGGGAAAGATTGGTCACTCATAGGCATCTTCACGGTAGACTATGAAAATTTCTGTCACTAATCTAAACAGTTGTGGCAACTTTGCCTTTTGAGAATGGGTATAGTCTATTTTGTTCTCTGATAAGGAAGCCAGAGAATTTAACTGAATATATCCTGAATATAGCTTCTTCCAAGTTAGATTTTTATTTTCTCCTTCGGTCTTAGGCAAAGAATTTTTAATTATCTTACTTCAAGATAAAATTTAAAAAGTATACTACAATTATTTATCTTATAATCCCTTTGTCCCTCCTCTGAAATAGCTTACAAATAGTATCACGTTATTTATCAAGAGGGAACTGAGCACAAAAATTTTGAACAATGTATCTGCACAAAAATGAAGTGGAAAAAAAAAGAAAGACATGTTATCTGGTTCTTTGAGTACTCATGGGAAATTAGTTGTTTGGTCGGGTGTATACAGGTTATTTTAAGTCTCTACTTTGTGCATGTTTGTGTATGTGGATATAAATAATAGTCAGATTTTTTTTCTCAGGGTCACAGTCACTAGAAAAACTTGAGTTAGGACAACCCTTGAACTTCTATTAATTCATGGAAGCTCATAAGTAGCTAAGTGAGAGGTAGCAGATAACTTATCTTTTTTCTGTACTGTACCATTCCCCTAAACTCTCTATGAAGTCCCTTATAGAAAGATCAAATAGGAATGATTTAAGAACTTTGCCTAACTATGTTACAACTCTTAAATAATGACTATGCAGCCTTGTTTCTCAACATAGAGAAAGGGAATAGAAATATTATTATTTCCTTGTAGCAACAATGAATAATATGATTATTACTGTGATTGACTTCTTGGTCCCTTTCAGTCATTTTCTTCCCGTAACAAAAGAAGTTTCCATTGGCCAAGTAACACATTTATGCAATGAGCTTATGAAATAGCTTTAAAAACAACAAAGCATCTTGCTCAGCATGTTTACCTCATCATTAGCTGTGACTGAATGTCCTGTCTTAAGGGTATGTTGATAGCTTGTCCTCAGTCTAAACTTGTCCCTGGGGGTAACATCCTGCCTGATGTGCCCTGTCAACTTTAGGTTTAGCTTAACTTGGGCATATGGATCTCCTATTGTATTAGCCATGCTCATCAGATAATTAATTTACCTCTCTAGTAAGCTTTCTATTGCTCTCCTCACTTCAATGAATCCTAATAGTTTATCATGATGGCAATTCATTAATATTTCAGACCCTTTGGTTCACAGGGGTCCCCAGGGTTACGGGGTTTTCTTGTCTGAAGTATGTAAAATAAAGAAATACTGATTGCATTTCTCCCATTACTCAATAGTTAATCACTCTAGTCTTTCATTCTTGAGTGGTCACCAACTCATTTCCTTGTCTGCTCCCTATAGCTATTGACAACTACAATTTTGTTGGGCTGTTCAGTTGTTTGTCAAATCTGTATCTGTATCTATTTATATGTCTTTCTGTACTTATTAGTAGGGGTGTGAGGGGGAGAGGTAGTTCAGATGAGGATCTATCTTTTCAACATTACAACCAAACCAGATTAAAACTAAAATGTTTAGCTGATCCCATTCCTTAGTAACTATTTCTTAACACACAATGGCTTGAAGTTTCTAGGTATCTGACATAAAACATTGAGATAGATATCACTATGACAAATCAAATTGTTTTGAAAGGTTTGTACAGAAATTTTTGGTACGTAAGCTCTATTGATGATGTTAGAGTGGTCATTGGGGGAATCTTATGAGGAAACCAGCATTTTTTTTTTATACTATAATTGTAACATAAATTGTACTGGGGAAAATAGATATCGAAAATAAATCTCCAGTAATAAAAACAACAATAACAATGATGGTGGTGGTGATAAGGCTAATGATGATGTTAAAGATAAATTGAATAGCTTTTTCTTACGTAAAATGGAGAATCATTCTCATTTTCAGTAAGTATTCTGCTACCCAGATGCAGCACCATCATTTGAGGTAAGGCTGCAACTATGTTTTTGTTTTGTTTTGTTTTTTGTTTTGTGGTATGAAAAAAGTTGTCATAGAGAATGTACACATTCCAATATGCACCAAAGTAACAATCCCAAGAATTAGAACAACAAAGGAATAGGAGAACAGGAATGTTACCTAGGTGTTAATTCTTTTTTAGTAGATAGTAATTGAAAAAAAAATCAGCAAAAAACAAAAACAAGCAAACACAACAACCTAGATTTCAGGGCTATTGTGCCAAATAGTTGACTCATCTTCAGCTTCTATACTACAAAAACCTCAAGATCTTCTTACAAAAATTGTAGTCTAGCCTTTCTGATCTACTTTAAAATTATAAAATTGATTTAAAAAAATGAAACACACTTTTAATTTACACTTATTTATTTTCACCTTTAATCTAGAAATCTGTAAGTTATACAAGTGGCACTAAACAGCATTGTTAGAGGAAGGATTTCTCATTAGGAGTTTTGGGCAACAATAAATTCCTAGGCAAGTCTGCTAAAATCAAAGCATTGATATATGATAGAGAGAGAATTGAATGAACAAATACATAAGTAATAAATAAATAATTTTCACTTTTCCCCACTTTAATACATTTTCACAGAACTTCCAAAATAAATTTTCTAACAGTTCCAAACATATCACTCCCCTACTGAACAAATTCCAATAGTTCCTTGTTACTCACAAATCAAATAAAACTGTCATTTAAATTCCTTCACTACCTGGTGTAAACTTATATTTTTGAGCTTCATACACACACATACAAACACACATACTCACATACACAAACATACACACATTTCTCTCTTTTGAGAACACTACAGTTCAGACAAAATGGCCTTTTTAGTGTTTCCCATAGATCACACTCTCATCTCCTGTCTCTGTATCTTTGCAGTGGCTATTTTCCATATCTGAATTCCTAGTTATTTTTAAGAGTCAATTCAAATGCTACATTATACATGAAGGCACTAGTCCCCTCCCTTAAACTACAAAGTTTAACTAAACTAACTAGTTTAACTAACTATAAAATTAGTATTGTGTTTGTGTGTGTGTGTGTGTCTGTGTGTAGGCACATGGGCACACATCTTCCCTTGCTAGATTATAAGAGCTTTGTGGCCAAGGACTGTTTTACCTTGGTCTCTCTATTACTACAGTAATATTGAGAATGTGGTAATTAGGTATTTAATTTGTTGGTTGGTCAACCTAAAATTCTAGCTTATTGAAATCTTCTTGTATCCTTAGTCTGTCATTTAATTTGTATGATGTCTCTCCCAACTTTTTTGTCATCTGGAAATTTGTTAAGCAATGAATTAATTGAAGCCTTTATCATTAGGGCATTTTACTAGACATCTTATTACAGGTTAAGGTCAATTTGTTATGCATTTTGTATGGGGTGTAGTCATTTAAGAAGTTCTTAATTCACCTGATCACTATAATCTTCTATCCCTGACTGCACAAGTAACCTGTAAAACTTTTTCATATAACTTGACCCAGATTAAAGTACAATTGGTAAATGTTTAACAAAAATTAGCTAAAATATAATACAAAACAGAACATGCTAATTAGTGTTTTTCAAAGTCAATATGCAGCTAGCAGTCATCCATTTCTATTTGTGTTTGACATCACTGTTCTATACCATCTCTCTTTGTCTTATAAAGCAAGATATTATTAAAGCCCCTTTCAAAAGGCAGGTAAACTGTATCAGTGACATTTTAGTCTATTAATACTATTTTTAAAAACCTACTTCAGTGTGCAATACCCTGTTTTCAAATAAAAACTGTGGGACTCAATAATTACCACTTCCTTTTTAAATATTCACAAACTATCCCAGAATCTTGCTCAATCCCAAATGCAATCTCAGAGGTTTACAGTTTAACTTACTCTTTCATCCTTTGAAAAGACATTACTATATTTATTGCCATTCAGCCCATCTGCTAATCTTCTTGAGTTTTCAAAGATCATCATTAGCAGTTTTCTCAAATCTAGAACCACTTGACTTGAAAACTTCCTGGTTTTCCCCTCCTGTTTGTTCCTTCCAGTATAATCCTTCATGTTTACATGAATCATTAGAAATGAGTAAACAAATATAAAGCTTATTTCTTAGTTTCAGTCCAAAGATGAGCAAAAGTGAAAACAAAATACAAATCCAGGCTGATTCTACATTTTTCTGTTTTGAAGCCATGAAATTTTGGGAAATGGGTCTTAGAAAAAAAAAAGCTAACAAGATGACCAAAATAAATTCCTTTAAAAATGATATTATTATAATTTCAGAAATAAGATGTGGAGGTTTAAAATTCGTGGTTTTAAGTGACATTTTTCTTAGAGAAAGAAACAATGAAGGTACGTTTGAGTGGAAATGCTAAAATGTTTTTTTTTATATTTTTATGTGAGAATAATTCTGAAAGCTATTGGTTTCTTACCTTGGACATGTGCCTTGATCATCTTAATTTTCCTTATCTAAAAACAGAGGCACTGGTTGGTAGATGATCTTTAAATGTCATTTCAGTTCTGACAGCCTATGATTCTATAGTAGGAAGAATTGTAATTAATTTATTTGTAATCTAGTTTACAGGTAGGAATATAAACCAAATAATTTCAGAATAGTCTCTCAGTCATTATTTTATCAATTCTATTAATACTACTTAACTATCAATCACCACCTACAATAATCCTGAAAGGTTCCTATATTGCCTTTCCATGACTGGGGTCAAGAACTTATGTTCCAAGAACTTCCTTCTTGTTTAATGGTGAAAGCATAGGATATTGCTATGTGCTTCTGTTGTAAGGCAAAGATTAGTGATTAAGGAGGAGGATATGGTTTGGTCTTCATGCACAGACTTTTACCTCACCAAAACTATTCACTTTTTCAGGATCTCTCAAAAAAGAAGCTCCCTCTGTCACTGTTTACAAATAAAGGTCTTTGTGCCTAGTGGCCTGAGTCATTCAATTTGTTCTCTGGTGACCCTTAGAATATTAATCTTCTCAAGGAGATTGTCAATAGCCAGCCCTACAACTTCCATAGGAAGATACAATCAGTTGCCTCCCACCCCCACCAAAAAAAAATCTCACCTTCCTAGGAAATAGCTTAGGCGGTAGGAGGCACATGAACCAAGTTAGTTAAATCACTACCATAGCTACCATCAACCCTCCAACCCCAAGGGAAAAAAGCATAGAACCCTGGATTCAAGAGTCCTGAGAATAGCAATGCCCCAGAGACCATTGGCCATATATCAAGCCTAACTGCTGCAGTCATCTTTAAAGAGAGCAATCCCTGTGGAGAAGGAACCCATTTCCTCCCAACTATCAATGTCAACCACTAACCAAAACTATCACTGAAGGCCAGGTAAGCCCAGAGCCCTAGAAATGGTAATAACTTTAAGACTGTTGGACCTGCTTCTAAACCAACTGCACCACTGCCCCCCCCCTCGCAAAAAAAGAAGGAAGAAATCCTAGGAAAGAACTGCTGTGAACATTCAATTTGGCAATTGCATCTACAGGGGGTATAGTCCCAATATCCCAGCAACCACAGCTTTGGAAAACCCACAAAAGACTTGTCTTACCACCAAAGACTCACTCACTATGAAATGGTTCATAACCAGAAATATGTTATTTTCTCAATGGCAGTTACAGTGAATGGAGTCATGAAGAAAGGGATTTAAATCCAACCTCAGACATATACTAGCTATGTGATTCTGGGCAAGTAACTTAACCTCTGTTTGCCTTGGTTTCCTCAACTGTAAAAAGGGATAACATATCATAGCATTGTGAGGATAAAATAAGATATTTGTAAAGCCCTTAGAGCAGGGCCTAATACATGAAGGAGCTATATAAATGCTTGTTCCTTCTCTTCTTTTCCCTCTGTTTTCCCGTCAAAGGAAATGATATTATAGAAGACTCATTGCCATATGCTTTTCTACTATACCTTAAATACCATGGGACTTTTCCATCTGCTTTTTACCTGAAACTTCCCATACCTAAATATGAGCTTGAGAGCACATTCTGTCTCTGATTTTCCAATTGTTTTGTACTTAATAAATTATTTTTCATTTATTCATTTAACCTCATTATTTGATTTGGGGATGTACCTGATCAGTCCCCTGCAAGAATAAAACTGATGAGGGAACACTAAAGCATTTTACTTGTTCATCAACATTATTTGTGAGAAAATAGTTGACAACACAGTCCTTTCAAAGGACACAGAAGCATATATAACACTATAAGAAAAGTCATTGTTATTTATTTCCAAGCTAACCAATGGAAAGGGTACAAATTAAAAAATAAAAGTATGGTAATTTTCCTAGGGAATAATGGCCAGTCTACTGGAGAAATAGTTTTCTTCTGGTTGTATGTTTTGATCTTCTTTGCCATCAATGTCATATTCTATGGTCTGACTTTTTCTGCAAGGTTTGATCATGATCCCAGTCAATTACTTGAGTTATAAACTTTTTATTAAGGTAGGTGTCTGTTTCCAGTGTGGAGAATGTACTGTCCCAAGCTTCAGGGGTTTTGTGCAGCTGTTTTCAGAGGTACTTTTAGGGACCTATAAATTTTCAGTTCTTCCAAGGTGATATGATCAAAGATGAGGTGTTACTCCTTTCCTAGCCTATGCTCTGGTGTATGATTGCCCACACACACTCTTTTATGCCTTGGAACTGTGAGAGAGATTCCCTTTCTACCATAACTCCACCACACCAGTGCTCCTCCTCATCCCAAGACTGCCACCCAGAACTGCAACCCAGATCCAAGCACAGGCAAAGCAAGAGAATCCTGCCTCAGCGCCAGCAAAGAGATCCATGCAGCTTGATCATCCACTTGATCACCCCTCCATCTGTGGCCTAACAGCTCTGGATGCAGCTGCTACCCCAAGGCTGTGCTGGGATTGGGGCTGGACCGAGTTCCTCTCTCACTGTGGTTGATAGACCTTTCCTACTGATCTTCTAAGTCATCTTTGGCATTTATGGGTTGAGAAGTCTGGAAATGACCACAGCTGCCCATGATTTAGTACCCTGAGCCCTGCTCCAGGATCACTGAGGCCCGGTCTTTTGCTGGTGCAGTCCACATTGAACTATGCTTTTCTCCTTGCCTGGCGCAAGAGACCTTTCCTGGCAACCTTCCAGGTTGTCTTGGGCTGGAAATTTGTTTCACTTTGTCTTTTTTGTGGATTCTGCTGCTCTAGAATTTATTTAAAACCATTTTTTTTACAGGTATTTGGAGGGGTTTTGGGGAGAAATCAAGCATGTCACTGCTTTTACCATGCCATCTTGGCTCCACCCCCCCAGGGAGGGATTCTTGGAGGGCTGGGTAGGTAAAAGCACAGGAGGCCAAGGCAACAGGTAAAAGTAAATTAGAGGAGAGAGGAGGGATAGGAATAGGGTGAGAAAGACAGTGAGGGAAAATAGGAGGGAGAGAAATATATAACAAGCAATTATAGTTTACAATGTAGATGGGATGAATTTACTTATAATGTGGAAACTGATAGCAGATTAAAATTTTGAATTCAACACAAAATGCTATAAAATGAGAGATACACAGAAACATTAAAAACAAGTCAGGGGTTGAATTTATTATATAAAATAGGAAGGGTAGCAATCATGATATCAGACAAATGTTAAAGCTAAAAGAGATTTAATCAAAAGAAAAAATAGAGAAACTATACTACATGTCATCCATACTATTTTATATCATTTTAGACCATTTAAAATAACTATATAGTATAAATTACCTGAGAGTATACCTGCCAAAACAGACACAGGAACCACACCAAGATAAACATAAAATATTTTTTACATAAATAAAGCAAGACGTAAATAATTGAAGTAGTATTTACTGTTTATGTGTAGGTGAAGTCAATAAAAATGAAAATTTTACCAAACTAATCTATTTATGTAAGCTCATCCCAATTAAATTCCTAAAAAGTATCAACCAAATTTAAAATAATAATAATAATAATAACAAAGTTTATTTGGAACAACAAAGAGTCAGAAACATCAAGAAGAAAGATCTAAAGAAAACAGATTCAGTAGTATCAGACTTTAAATAATATTATAAGGTGAAAGCATTGTTGAGACAACCTCTCAAATAGAATGTGATTGGGTTGGAATATTGTTGTGGTGCACAGAATTATAAGCTGGTTGAATTAGAAAAGCATGGAAAGATTTGGACATATGAAGGAGGATGCTGTCCACCTTCGGGGAAGGTGGAGATAAGCATGGTATGGACTAACATATATATGTATGTGTATGTGCATATATGTCTGTATGTATATGTGTGTGATTATAAATATCCATGTATATGTGTATATACATGTGCATATGCATGTATTTGTGTGTATGTATGTATGTATGTATGTGTATATCTCTATGCTTAATTGTTGTCTTCTTTGGTGGGGGGAAGGGAAAAATAAAGTAAGAAGTACACAACAGAGAACAAAAGAAAACTTATAAGGAAGCAAAGAAAAGATAGACAGCTCTGACTACAAAGAGTATTGGTTACTACATAGGCTTTCTTAAAATTGAAATTTATTGTTTTATATTGAATCCTCTTCTATGTGCTGCTGTGTATAAGGCAATGTTAGTTTTTTTTTCTTTTCTTATTTTGTATTTAAGTTCAAAATTTATATATACATATATATATATATACATATTAAAAAGATAAATAGGGATAGACATAGACATACAGTGTGTGTATACTGTGTGCATATTCCTTAACATATATGTTCATTATTATTATTATCATTATCATTATTATTTATGGTACGTGTGGGTGCTCAGGAGGACTAGCACCTCTGGTGTGAAGGCTTGCTTAGTACTTTTCAGGGTCACTCACCTAAGTTTCATGGCCACCTGATTCACCCACCTCTTACCTGTGGTTCCAAGAAGCTGTAGAATGTCCAATAGACAGATCCCTGCAAAACTGTCTCAGCAGATAGGCTAAACCAAGTTGAGGCCTCAAACCTGTTGGTGAGTTAAGATGTCTACCTCAATCATATGAAGATTTTCCCTAGAGGAATGGGTGGATAAAAATAATTTGTTCCAATGGCTATGTAGCAAGAGCTGTGGAACACTTAGAGCTTGGTCAAACATCAAAGACAACAGGGTCATCATTGCATCCCAGACCATTGTCATTGTCCTGACTTTTGTCTTGCCATTGGACTTCAATAACTAAGGAAGAGAGAGTGAGATTGAAGACATTGAACAATTCTGCCTCACTCAAATCTAATTCATCCACAAGTCAAGAAATCTATGATGTCATTGGTCCTCTTTGAAAATGGAAAAATAACAACAAAAACATATTATTGTTATTTGTTATATACATATATGTATATATGTTGTGCATTATATACATATTATATGTCAAATTATGTTTACACATATAAGTTAAGAATATATTCATATCACTGAAGTATATGTGATATATATGTGTATATATAGAGTATATGCATATATGCATCACACATATACTACATTTGTACATTATGCATATGTATAGCATTTTGTGTAATATTTATATTACACATGCATACGTAGAATATATATGCATATATGTATGTATACCCATTTATTGTATGTAGCATCTATGTGTATCATTTGTATATGTACATATTATATATACACACATATCTATATAGTAATGTTTTTGTTTATATGTGTGTACACATACTATATAACTTGCTGGTTGAGGCTCTGCATTCCCCTATTATAATCCAGGGATGGAAATTTGGGGTAAAACTTACTTATGACTTAAAAGCTTCAAAAGCAAATATAGTTGTACTAGAGTAATATTTTAGAAGATTTATGGCTAAGTTTAATGCTATTACTTCTTACTTCACATGTGCTTTGGCAAATCTCAGGTATATTTTTGGCCATAAGACATATGTTTAGTGAATATATTTTTAATTCATGGGGCTTTATTTATCTATCCATTCTCTCCATTCATTTATTTGTATCAGTTCATCAGTATAATGCTATATCTTCAATTACCCAGGTGGACATTACAATCATAATTCCTTTCTACTCTTTTTAATTACCCACTTGACATGCAATTTGCTGAATCTGAATCATGTTCTGGGTGCATTAATAATTGCAGCCTGTTCAGTGAGCTGGTTCTGAACACTATGCATTGCAGTATTTCATCCAGCATTTTGTGGAAGTAACAGAATCTGCTTTGTATTTCAGTATATGATGTAATGTCTCATATTTGCACATTGTTTAAAATGAAAAACAGGTTTTCAGCACTTGCAAGCCCATCATTTTATTGGTTCACATGACAGGTAGGGCACATTAGAGGCAAAAAATGAAATCACTTTCAACTGGTGGGCTTGATCAGAGCAGGTGACATTAAATAATTAACAAGTTCCCTTTCTAAACCATGCTCCATGTTTTAATTAATATTGCTTCTTAAAATAAGAGTTGTTTACCAGGATTGCTCCTGAAAGCTGATTGCTGCTCAAAAAAAAAAAATCTGAGATATGACTATGCCCAAGGGATTACTTTCACTTCATTGTTTATAATAACTACAAACAAAGAGCTGCAAAAGCTCATCTCACCATGAGGCATCCTGACAATCTGCCAGTTTAGCCACCAATAATAATGAGACTGGCACAAGCAATAAGCTCAGCACTAATCTAATGAGGGCCTGCTTCAATCGCCCATTGATATTACAGCAGCTGCTAAGCACCCGATGTTTAGGACATGCAAACAAGAGGTGTGTCTTCAACTAGTTGCAAGATAATTACCCCCACAATATGGCCTTGATAGTACACAGAAGCAGCAGCATCTTATTTCCCTCTGAGATTTCTTAGAGACAGATCCTCTAGTCTTCAGCGTGCGGGTGCGCACACACACACACACACACACACACAAATGAGTTCATTTACCAAAATGAAAGTGGAGAAAAAAGGCTCAATTAGTTTTCCAGCAAGCATCCATGCAGATAGCAACATACATGTGATTTACAGGCTTATGCTTATAAGGACTGAGTGATGTCACTTCCTTCACTTAGTTCCTGTGGTGAATGCAATTATGAACAGATGGGCAAATGACATGATTCTACTACTAATGAACTTCCCTACTGAGGGAGAGGACAGTGCATTACCCTTTTCTACTTCAGACTCTTAATTATCACTTTTTTTCTCCCTCTTCTCCAGCATGATTATTACACAAGCAAACAACTTGGAATTTAAGTCATGTTGATCGAGGATTATGAACATTATTAACTGCCTGTGCTCTGGTTAGAAAGCAACAAATGCTTCAGAATGCCATCGAGTGAGACATCTAACGAAGGAAGAGCTGGCACATGGGGTCTCAAATTAAATATTTATATGGATGGGAGATCTAAGTAAACATGTCATGCATTTGTTCAGGAATAAATGTCTCCTATTCCTTTGTTCTCTGCTTTAACAAATGAATCGAGTAGAGAAGGAGCATAATAAAAAAATATTCAAAGAAGGTAAGATTTTACTTCAGAAGTGGGCCCACATCTGTACATAAAGAACAGATTTGGTATCAAGCGGTTCATATCAGTTTAGTAAGCTATCTATTTTTATTACCTTTAAGAACCACTCACAACTTGACCAGTGTGACGTTTACCCACATCTAAATTGAATTCCAAGAAGCCAGAAGTCTGACATTGTGAAATGATGCACCATATTGTCCTAAGATCTTGATGGGGTGGGTAGGTGAAGTCCCTTTGTTTCTACCAAGGTTCCAGTGACTCCAAGAAAAATTAGTGCTTCCCTAATACTGAGATGGTTAAGGAAATTTGGGTCCCAGCAAGGCAAGCTGCTTTCTCACCAATCAGAAGCCCAGAGTCCCAACATCAAAGCTTGAATCTTTGGTCAGATGTGGAAGCTGTGACACAAGAGCATGTCAGCTTTATGATGGCCTGGATGTGAAATGTATGTCTGTTTTTGAACATTCAATGGTTCTCAAAAAAAAATCAAAGCCCAGGGTTCAACTTAAGTTTCCTTGCATTTCTTTTTCTCTTAATTTCTAACATCTTTAGTAGTTCTAAAGATGGAGTTCAATACCAAATCCAGATACCCAGGGGTCACCAAAGACTGGAATAAACACTCTTGATGCCGTTCATCTCTGGTGCCCCGTGGTAAACTGAGGTAGGTTTCTTGAAATGGGATTCAGTGTAAGGTTGGATCCTGGCATTAGGAAGACTAAACTTCTATATCTGTTTTAGTTAGAGCCAAAACAAGTAGTTTGAAGGTAAATAAAAGGGGTATTACCTAAGTGATTTCTCTTGTGAGTTGGTAGATACAAGTCTGGGTGAAAAACCAGATAAGCTATTACCTGGCATAACCAAACTCACCTATCAGGAAGGAAAAGTTAGGATAGCAGGACAGAGATTTTGCAATTATTTATTTAGACAGGATGTTTAGTTAAGTAGCTGAATGAGGAAGGATAAACTCCATGGAGGAGTTATAGCAATAACCATATTTTGACACATTTGGAATTATACTTGGAAATGGCAAATAAATAATAAGGAAAATTTTATTTGGGGAATATATAATAAATAATGTGTAATTCTTATGTTATTTGATCAGTAATAGCAGATGTGTGATTGCCATGACCAAGGTCACCAAGTCATTCACTTATAAGTTGTATGCTCATATTAATGTTGTGGATTTAGAACATGAACCTGCAAATTGCATTCAGGAATTGCTGTTTTGGAGTTTGATGGATAAAGGTACAAAGAAGCACACTAACCACACCTTATTATATTATTTTATTTCATATACACAGAGGGAAAACAAAGTTTATGCTTTCAAATTTGTTTAACAAGGTATTAGTGTCACTTGGTTTTTAAGATGTAATCAAGCCTTAATTATTCTGGGAACGGTATCTATTTAGTAGATTACCTTTCCATTTAGTAGATTATCTTCTACTCCCTATATTGCTGGATTTTTGTCTTTTGATCTTTGCAATGATTACCAGCACCTCAACCATAGAGGGACAATGAAATCTGGAAATACAAGATGAACATCAAACCAGGAATCAAGAATATATTGATTTGTTTAAAGTGATGATCACAGAATGTGTTCCTATCTATAGAGTCAAAACATTTAAAACTACTCTTAAAGAGAGCTATCCAATTTGAGTAAAAATCCTCTGAATCAAATGAAGTAAGGCTTCAACCATCAATATACCTTGAATTTCCATCTCAATTTTCAAGGTTGAAACAATGACTTCTTTCCTCCAATGAATTTGTCATATCTTTAAGTAACAGGAGTATTTCTATGGTGCACACACATATATACATATGTGTGTATATGTGTATGCATATATCTATCTGTTATCTACTATCTATCTATCTATCTATCTATCTATCTATCTATCTATCTATCTATCTATCTATCTATCTATCTAT
>NW_020948910.1:7736777-7806699 GCF_900497805.2 Vombatus ursinus | reverse complement strand
TATCTATCTATCTATCTATCTATCTATCTATCTATCTATCTATCTATAACTTTACCAGGTTCCTCAGAAACTATGATATGACACTATGTTAATCAAAATAATGTCTTTGATGACTAAGTAGTTATTATTCAGACAAAACAAAACAAAAACTATTATTCTCTGTGTTCCTAGAACTAGCACAAAATTCCCATCATAATACAAATTGATGGAAATAGAAAAGGAATTGTCAAATTAATTTTTGATGCATGATCTGATTTCTTTTAGTCTTGGGCATACCAGTGTCTTGCATAGATAATAGCAAGAATGTTTGGGTGTTGAGGCTCCCCTTAAGTAGATAAGAAATTTAAAAATCTGAAATCATTGTTGCCTCCTAAGTAATCATTTTTAAATCCCATACTCATTGGAAGAAGTTAACTACTCCTTTCCTGAAAAACAATTTATACGCCTAAATAAATCATTTTATTTATCAGTAGCATATTATCTTTTCTCTCTAACCTGTATTCCTGCATTTAAAAAATAAAAACAAATGATTTTTACTTTGTGTCAAAAAACTAATAGAATAATAGATGTTCAGTTTTTCCTATGAAATGAATCATATATTTCAAAATGTTTCTTACATTCCAAAGTTATTTTTTAATCCTTCTAGCTTTCTTTAGATGCTAATCAATGAATTAACATTTATTAAGTGCCAAGTATGTGCCAAGCACTGTCCTGAATGCTAGGATTCAAAAAGTGACAAAAGACAGTTTCTGACATGAAGGAGCTTACAATCTAATGAGTGAGACAAATAAATAAATACAAAACAAACTATGTATGGGATTAGTAGAAACTTATTAAGAGAGAGAAGGTACTAGAATTAAGAGGGATTGGGGAAGGCTTTCAATAAAAGATGGGATTTTAATTGGGACTTAAAGGAAGCCAAGGAAGTCAGTAGTCAGGGCAGAATAGGGAGTGTGTTCCAAGCATGATGGACAGCCATACCCAGAGCCAAGAGATGAAGTGTCTTGTTCTTAGAACAGCCAGGAGGCCAGTGTCACTGGATTGAAGGGTACATGTCAGGGAGTAAGATACAAGAAGACTAGAGCTGGAGGAGGAAATAGGTTATAAAGGGCTTTGAAGGCCGAACAGGGCATTTTGTATTTGATCCTGTATGTGATAAGGAGGTACTGTAGTTTATTGAGTAGAGGGGTGACATGGTTGGTCCTACAGTTTAGAAAAATCACTCTGATGGCTAAGTAGAAGATGGATTGGAGTGGTGAGAGAGGTGAAACAGGCAGACCCCTTGATAGCCTTTTACAGTAATCCAGGCATTAGATGATGAAGGTTTATACCAACATTGTAGCAAGGGGAAGGGGACATATTTAAAAGATAATGCAAAGGTGAAATCTACAGGTCTTAGCAACAAATTGGATATACAGTTGGGGTGAGACATAATGAGGAATACAGGAAGACTTCTATACTTTGAATGTAAGCAACTGGGATAACGGTGCTGCTCTCTACAATAATAGGTAAGGTGGAGGGGGGAGATAATGAGTTGTTATGGAAATATCAACTGGAAATACATTTTGAGATGCCTGAAAAGTAGATGAGGATGCATTATTAGAGGTCAACAGAGTTTAGGGGCATCAACTAAAGATAGTATTTAAATCCATGGTAACTGATGATTACTCAGTGAAATAATAAAGAGGAAGAAGATAAGAGGGCTCAAGACAGGACTCTTAGGGGCCCCTATAGTTAGAAGGCATGATCTGGAGAAGGTTCCAGTAAAGGAAAATGAGGAGTTGTTAGACAGGTAGGAGGAGAGTGGTGTCACACAATTCTAGAGAGAAGAGAATATCAAGAAAAGAGAGTAATCAACACTGTCAAAGGCTATGGAAAGGTAAAGGAGAATGAGGATTTTAAAAAGGCCATTAGATTTTCTTACTAATAAATCATTAGTAACTTTGAAAAGAGGAGTATCAGTGGAATGATAAGATTGAAAGCCAAAATATAAAAAGTTAGGAAGTGAGTGTGAGGAGAGAAAGTATATACACCAATGATAGAGAGGTTTTTGGAGGAGTTTAGCTACAAAGGGCAGAAGAGATGTAGAATAATATTGGGGATAGAAGGATCAAGAGGAATTTTTTTTCAGGATGGGGGAGATCTGGCTATGTTTGTCAGAAATGATCTAGTAGAGATAGAAAGACTGAAAATAAGTGAAAGACTGGGAATGACAGAGGGGAAAATCTGTTGGAAAAGACAAGAAAGAATGAAGTCACTTGTGCAGGTGGTAGGGTAGGCCCTGGAAAGAAATAAAGCCACTTCTTTATGTGAGACAAGGGCAAAGGGGCATAAAGTGGCAGAAGACATCTGAGTGATATGATATGAGGAAGAGCAGAGAGGAGGGAACTTATGGCCAATAGCTTGTTTTTTTTTTCTGTAAAATATGAGGTAAGATTTTCACCTGAGAGAGTGGAGGGAGAGGGAACCAGGTTTAGGAAGGGTTGAAATGGTTTGGAAGAGCCACAGAGGAGAGTGGGATAGTGCATTGAGAAGGGAAATATAATAAGATTGCCTAGAAGCAATGAGAGCCTAGTTGAGATTGTGTAACATAAATTTGTAGTGAACCTAGTTTGAACCATTGTGTGATTTTCTCCATCTTTGTTCAGTAGCACATTTGTAGGAGTGAAGGTGGCAAATGGTGAGAGTAATCCAAGGATAAGAAGGCTGGGCACAATCAGTTTATCTACCTAATAGGTTTAAGCTTAATGCTTAATGCCACCTCCACTAAACTTCCACTGTGACATCTCTTTTGCAACCTGATCCCATGTGACCTTTCCTGTCTTCTTACATATAGGTTTACATGCTATTCTTCACAAAAAACTCTACATGTGCTATGCCCTTGACTTTGCCTTGGCTGTCCCTCTTGTCTGGAATATTCTCCCTCTCCATTTTTGCATCTTGTAATATCTGGCTTCCCCTATCCTTTCTTCCACTCTATTATCTTGCCTCTAATTTTTTTGTATATATTTATATATGTTCAATTTACATATGTAAATTTCTGACAATGAAAACTCCTTACACTTCCAGATCATATAATCAACAAAGAAGCAGTAAACATTTTCTAAGATCTTTACACATCTCCAATCTATGCAAAATGTGAATTATGCACAAAAGACAAAATAATTTCAACTGTTTCTCTGGTCTAAGTCATGAAAAAGCCATGAGATAATACAGTGAATTATGAGTAAAAAAAGACAACCTAATCCCTTAAAGGCTTACTCTGAACGCTCTATAATCCTCCCCAGTGATACACAAGTGCTACACAAGCTCATTCATGGAATTGCGCTCAATTCTTATTGCAATTCAACTCTGTCCTTGCTACCTCTAACCACTATCAAATGCTGAAG
The DNA here is from genome assembly GCF_900497805.2 of Vombatus ursinus. Classification (NCBI taxonomy): domain Eukaryota; kingdom Metazoa; phylum Chordata; class Mammalia; order Diprotodontia; family Vombatidae; genus Vombatus; species Vombatus ursinus. The sequence continues at coordinate 7,803,310 of NW_020948910.1, read as the reverse complement.
AAAACCAAAGGCAGAAACTCCTCCTAATGAAAATAGCAGTATGACAGCTCTCTTTTGGACTACAGATTTCAGCTGAGGAACAGAGGGAATTGGGGAAGGACATGAGTGTATATATACATATGTGTGGCTGCATGGCACCCCATTATACCTAAGGGAAAGAGACCAGCATCTAGCAATGTCAATTTTGTCATCCCAGAGATCATTTATAATAGCGACTGAGACTGGTGAAACAAATTACCAATATAGGAGGAGACTGAGAAAGCATTGAGGTTCAGTCTCTAGGAAAATAGCCATCAAAGTTGGTGACAGAAAATGAGCAAAAGAGGAATACAAGGGGAAAAAATAAAAGATCGAAATTGTTAAAGATCTCGGAAGTAAGGAAACATGGTTCATGACCTTGAGTATAAGCAGATAAATCATTAAGGAATATACTAATAACAGAAGGGAATATGGTCTCCAGATCAGCTAAATGGATCCAGATATCTATGAAGAAATATTGCAAAATGAGGGAAATGAATCAAACTCTGATGAGACAAAAGACTCCATAGATTCCCAAGAGAATGGTGAAGGACAGCAAGATGTCTTTGAATGGTTTAAAAGAAAAGTCAGACTTGTCAAAGGAGAATTTATAACTGTACTGTAGAAACAATTGTCAGAAAAGACAAACTTGAAGTCACATAGGGAAGTTTCACCAATGAAGCAAAAGAGAGAACAACTGATTGGGAATGCAAATACATAAAACTGAAGGACAATCTGAATGAAGGGAAACAAAAAATAATAATGTTAAAAAGAAAAATTTAAAAATACACGATCTCCACACAAGCAAAATATATTCATCTTGAAGTCAGGCTGTGTAACTTTAGAGATTTAAAATCTCTCAGAATAAAATATCAAGTCAAAAACCTAAACACGACAATGCAAGAAATAATACAAGAAAACTATTTAGTACTTCTGAGCACGGAAAACAAAGTGCCAATTAAAAGAATCCACAAATAGCCTCCAAAAAAAAATGCAAACTCTAAGACATATGGATATATGTGAATGTTGAATGTACTTAAGCCAATAATAAATATTAAATTCTGAGAGCAATCAGAAGATGTCCAAATACAAAAATGATACAAGAATATTCCATAATCACCAGAAACTGATGGAAGGAAAGGAATAGTGTGCTCCAAAGTACTTAAGTGTAAAATGGGAAGGCACATAAAAGGGAAAAGGGGAGAAACCAGAGAGAGAAGAGTGTATAATGTACCCTGATTTGAAGGCTAACAATGAAATGAAATAATTTCGGTAGTCCCTCGGGAAGTAGAGAATCTAAAAACAAAAGGACAATGAGGCAGAAAGATTGAAACATGGGAAAAAAAGAAAGAAATAGGCAAATTGTGCTTTAGTGGTAGAAGTGCCCTTATCTAGATGAAATATTTCCTTGTCCCACTCGCCAATACTCCCTTCCCAATTAAAATTGCCTTGTATCTATTTCAGTAGGTATATGTTATTTCTCTAATAAAGTGTCCTGAAATCTGTATCCTTTTTTTATAGTGATAAATGCATTTCAATATAATTAGTTTATTTTATAATACTATGTATTTTGGTTTATACATTTCAAACTATTATTCTGAGAATGAGTCCAGAGGCATTATCAGACTGCCAAAGGGGGATATGATACATAAAAGTTAAGAATGCCTGATTTTCTTTTTTTTATTAATTTATTTTAATTTATCAACAATCACTTTTATAAGCTTTTGAGTTTTAAATTTTTCTCCCCCTCCCTTCCTCCCTCCCTAAGACTTCATGCAATCTGATATAGGTTATACATATACATTCCTATTAAACACACTTTTACATTAGTGATGCTCTAAGGAAGAATTAGAACCAATAGGAGGAACTACAAGAAAGAGAAAACAAAACAAAACAGAAGAAAAAATAGCAAATAGTATGCTTCGATCGGCATTCAAACTCCATAGTTCTTTCTTTGGATGTGGATAGCATTTTAAAATATTATGCTTTTTTATTTATTTTTTTTTAGTAAGGCAATTGGGGTTAAGTGACTTGCCCAGAGTCACATAGTTAGTGAGTGTTACATGTCTGGGGCTGGATTTGAACTTGTCCTCCTGACTTCCAGTGCCAGTGTTCTATCCACTGTGCCATCTAGCTGCCTCATGGAACCCTTGATTTTCAGGTAGCATGTGAGCTGTGTCCTTTTTTTTTCACTGAGGCAATCAGAGTTAAGTGACTAGCCCAGGGTCAGACTAGTAAGTGTCAAGTGTCTGAGGCCAGATTTGAACTCAGCTTCTCCTGACTCCAGGGCTAGTGCTCTATCCACTACACTACCTAGCTATTCCTTAAGCTGTGTCTTAAAGGGAGCTAGGTCAGAGGTGAGGACAGAATACAGTCAAGACATAGGGGACAACCAATCAAAAGGCACAGAGACTGGAGACATAGTTTCATGAATTAGAAGGTTAGTTTGTCCTGACTACAGATTATGTGAAAAGAAGTAATGTCTACTAAAATTGTAAATATAGGTTGGAACAGGTTTTTGTTTGTTTGGTTTTTTTTTTGACTAGGCAATGGGGTTAAGTGACTTGCCCAGGGTCACACAGCTAGTAAGTGTTATGTGTCTGAGGCTGGATTTGAACTCAGGTCCTCCTGAATCCAAGGCCGGTGCTCTATCCACTGTACCACCTACCTGCCCCCTGGTTCTAAATGTCAATGACATGTCAATCATCTTTAGGAAACAAATTGTTCTTAATATAGGATTCATGTGGATCAGTTGTATGTTGTTAGTTGTCATAGAATAAAGGTCAAAATAAATATCTAATTAAAATACAACAAAGACTAAAATATGAAGAAGAGAACAATTGCAATGACTTTAGCCTTCAGCCTGGATAAATGAGCCATTGATTCTGAAAACCTGGAAATAGTTTAAATCAAAGCTATTGACTTTGACCACGTGACTATTTACTTCAAAAATTTAACCAAAGTAAAATAAAAGGAATGGGGCAAAAGACTAAAGAAACTGCTTTAGCCAGCAAACTTTGATCTTTTTGCCAAGCAGAGAAAAATGACAGCCAAGGGTAACATCGATTTATAATACAAATGCATTTATAAAATTCTACAGAGGAGCTGTATCAGTTTATAAATAAAGAAGAAAATAGCAAAAACACAAATATGTTTAAATAAAGCTAAATATGAGACCAGAATGGGCCACATCATTCTAAGAGGATTAATAATTGACACAGCAAAGACGTCAACAAATACATGTGAAATGGAACCCATTTTAACATTTCTATAATAATATATTTTCAATATCTGTGACAGAGAAACCAGCCACATTTTAACTTTAATAATTCAGTAGATAAAATGTCACATGAAAAAGTACAAAGGGAACTTAAAATGAAATAAAGAAAAGCTTCTGAGGCAGCACAAATGTACATGGGGAAAGTAGCCATATGGATCAATAGTTATGCTGGTGGTAACACAGTTTTGAAAGTGCCAAGTGATTGCTGTTCAAGATATTTCAAGGATAGTGAGGTACCCAAAGGACAAAAAAAATCAGATGATATCAATACCAAAAAAAAAGGCCTAAAGGAATATCAATAACTACTGAGCTCCATGCCTAATATTATATTTATAAAATCTTAATGAGATTGATTTACATGAGTATCAAAGACATCTTCAATGAAAAGATATGAAACAACAAGCAGCCTTTTGGAAATGATTCTCTATAATAAATTATAACTTCATATTTTCACAATAGACAGAAAGATTAATAGCATATCAGATTTTGCCATGTTTCTTGTTTACTAACTAAAACAATAATAACAACAAATAGTATTTCATTCAGTGAAGCACAGTTTAGTCCAAAGTCCAGTGACATGGCACCTTTTAAATATATTTTTAAAATCATTCAAGATTCATTAGGTAATACGGGAAGAAAAATGAATCAGTCTAATGATCTTCTGATTCTTAATATCAAGCAAGGGATGAAAAAGGTAAATTGCATACTCATCACAGGCATTCATGAATGTACATCATAGAGGACCTTTTACTCAAGATCCATATGAAACCAGGAAGAAACAGTAGGTGTATGTTGTTTCTCTAATAAAGTGACCTGAAATCTGTATCCTTCTTTTTGATAGTGATAAATGTATTTCAATATAATTAGTTTATTTTATAATCCTATGTATTTTGGTTTATACATTTCAAAATATTATTCTGAGAATGAGTCCAGAGGCATTATCAGACTGCCAAAGGGGGATATGATACAAAAAAGTTAAGAACACCTGATTTTCTTTTTTTTATTAATTTATTTTAATTTATCAACAATCACTTCTATAAGCTTTTGAGTTTTAAATTTTTCTCCTCATTCCTTCTTCCCTCCCCAAGATGGCATGCAATCTGATATAGGCTATACATATACATTCCTATTAAACATATTTTCACATTAGTGATGCTCTAAGGAAGAATTAGAACCAATAAGAGGAACTACAAGAAAGACAAAACAAAACAAAACAGAAGAAAAAAATAGCAAATAGTATGCTTCAATCTGCATATACATGATAAGATGGTCTAAATGTTCTTTGTCCCTAATAATAAATATTGGGCTGATTGAATCAATCTACAGAACATTATAGGGCACCATCTATTTGAATCATGATTTTTCAAAAGACATTGGTCTAACCATGCACATAGAAAAAGCAGGAGGCATGAAAATATCTATTCTGTGAATTCTGACATGAAGTTGGATAGCCAACTCACTGAGTCAGTATACATATTTGGGACAGGTAAAGCAGATAGGTAATAAGTTGAGCTCAGAATTTAATAGGAGGAAGAGCATAGGTTAGGACATACTTTTCAAATTATGGATTGCTTTTTATTTTCCCTGGAAATTCTCCATTTATTGTCTTTTTTGAATTAAAAAATTAAATAGCATTTTATTTTTCCCCAATTATGTGTCAAGAAAATTTTTAGCATGTATTTTTAAAACATTTTGAGTTTCAAACTTTTCTCCCTCCCTCTCTTGCCCTCTTCTGGAAATGGTAGGCAGTTTGATAGAGTTTATACATGTGCTATTATGTAAACATATTCCCATATTAGTCACAGTTGCCAAAGAAGAAACAGAGCAAAATGAAAACACACACACACACACACACACACACACACACAGACAAGAAAGAATAAAGTAAGTATAGAAAATATGCTTCGATCTTCATTCGGAGTCCATCAGTTCTTTATCTAGATATGGATAACATGTTTCTTCATGAATCCTTTGTACTTGTCTTGGATCAATGTGTTGCTGAAAAGATGAGTCATAGTTGATGATCACACAATATTGTTTATACTCTCTATAATGTTTTCCTGGTTCTGCTCATTACACTTTGCATTAGTTTGTGTAAGTCCTTCCAAGTTTTTCTGAAATCTACTTGTTCATCATTTCTTATTGCACAATAGTATTCTATTACATTCATATACCACAGATTTTTCAGCCATTCCCCAATTGATGGGCATTCTCTCAATTTCTAATATTTTGCCACCACCAAAACGGCTGCTATAAATATTTTTTGCAGATGTAGATCCTTTTTCCCTTTTTTATGATCTCTTTGGGATACAGACCAAGTAGTGCTATTGCTGGATCAAAGGATATGCCCAGTTTTATAACCCTGTGGACATAGTTCCAAATTGTTCTCCAGAATGGTTGGATCAGTTCACAACTACATCAACAATGCACCACTGTCCCAATCTTCCCACATCTTTTCTAGCATTTATCATTTTCCTTTTCTGGAATATTGGCTAATCTGATAGGTATAAGGTGGTATCTCACAGTTGTTTTAATTTGCAGTCAAAAGTGATTTAGAGCACTTCTTCATATAACTATAGGTAGCTTTGCTTTCTCAGTCTAAAAACTGCCTGTTCATATCCTTTGTCCATTTATCAATTGGGGAACAGCTTGAATTCTTGTACATTTGACTCAATTCTCTATATATTTGAGAAATTAGGCCTTTATCAGAAACACTTGCTATAAAGATTATTTCTGAGCTTTCTGCATTCCTTTAAATCATGGTTACATTGGTTTTGTTTATAAAAGAGCTATTTAATTTAATGCAATCAAAATTATCTATTTTATATTTTCTAATGCTTTCCTTCTCTTGTTTCATCATTAATTCTTCCCTTCCCCATAGATCTGACAGGTAGACTACTTCTTGCACTTCTAATTTGATTATGGTGTCACCCTTTATGTCAAAATAACACCAAAAATCTGTCATATCTAATATATTCTATTTGCCTCTTTAGTTTCTCTCTTGTTTATTTTTTGGTTAGATTTATCAAGTTCAGAAAGGGGACAGTTGAGGTTCCCAACTAGCATAGTTTTGCGGTCTATTTCTTCCTGTAACGCATTTAACTTCTCCTTTAAGAATTTGGATACTATACCACTTGGTGCATGTAAGTTTAGTATTGATATTGTTTCATTGTTTATGGTACTTTTTAGTAAGATGCATTTTCCTTCCTTATCTCTTTCATTTAGGTCTATTTTTGTTTTTTACATTGTCTGGGACCAGGATTGCTTCTCATTTTTGTTTTGTTTTGTTTGCTTGTTGTTGTTGTTGTTGCTTTTTAACTTCAACAGAAACATAATAGATTTTGCTCAAGTCTTTTACCTTTACTCTGTGTGTGTCTCTGAGCTTCAAGTGTGTTTCTTGTAAACAATATATAATAGGATTTTGGTATTTGCTCTACTATTCTATCTGCTTCCATTTGATGGGAGAATTCATCTCCTTCACATTACAATTATGATTACTACCTTGTATTTCCCTCTATCCTATTCTTCTTGTTTGTCCTCTCTCTTCTTTCACCCTTTCCCTCCTCACCACTGTTTTGCTTTTGTCTACCACATCCCCTGATCTGCCCTCCCTTCTGTCAGTCTCCAAACCCACTGCCTTACTTGATCACTTCCCCTCCTAATTCCTGTTGGTTAAGACAGATTTTTATATTCAACTTATTGTGTAAATGATTCTCTCTTTAATCAAATACTGGTGAAAGTAAGGTTCAAGCTATGCTCATTGGTCACCCTCCCACTTTCCCCTCAATTGCATGTAATAGGTCTTTTGCACCTCTTCATGTGAAATAATTTATTCCATTCTCAATTTGCCACATTCTGCCTTTCCCTTCCTTCCCTTCCTTCTGCACCCATTTTACTCCTCTTTCTCATCCCTTATTTTTTATATCATTCCCTCAAATTCACCTCATACTCATAATCTCTATGTATATTTTTCTACCTGTACTATTAATGATAAAATTTTTAAGAGTAACAAGTATTATTTTCCAGTGTAGGGTTGTAAATTGTTTAGATCTATTGTATTCCTTATGGTGTCTTTTTCTTTGGTACCTGTTTGTGCTTCTCTTGGGTCTTGATATTGGAGGTCAAATTTTTGGTTTAGTTCTGGTCTTCTCCTTAAGAAAACTTGAAAGACATCTATTTAATTGAATAGTCATTTTTCCCTTGATGTATTATGCTTAATTTTGCTGAGTAAGTGATTCTTGATTGTAGTCCTAGCTCTTTGGCCTTCCAGAATATCATGTTCCATGACTTCTGACCCTCTAATGTTGCAGCTGCCAAGTCCTGTGTGATCCTGATTGTGACTCGCTGATATTTGTTTTTTTTTTTCTTTTCTGGCCACCTTTAGTAATTTTTCCTTGACATAATAGTTCTCAAATTTGTCTATAATGTTCCTTGGAGTCATTATTTTGTGATCTTTTTCCTGAGGTGATCAGGGGATTCTTTCACTGTCTATTTTGCCCTCTGGTTCCAGGATATCAGGGCAGTTTTCCTTGATTTTTTTTAAGATGCTGTCCAGGTCCTCCTTTTGATTATGACTTTATGGTAGTCCAATGATTCTGATATTGTTTCTCCTGGATTTATTTTCCAGGTCAGTTATTTTTCACATGAGGTATATTCCATTATTTTCCATTTTTTCATTCTTTTGAATTTATTTGATTGATTCTTGATGTCTCATAGTGTCATTAGCTTCTACTTGTCCAATTTTAACTTTTAACGTATTGTTTTTCTAATTAGCTTTTGTAAACTCTTTTCCATTTGGCCAATTTTACTATTTAACGGTTTGTTTTCTTCAGTGGATTTTTGTATCTCCTTTTCCATCTGTGCAATTTTACTTTTTAAGCAGTTTTCTAAGGTATTGACTCTTTTTTTCATAATTCTCTTGCATCATTCTTATTTCTTTTCCCATTTTTTTCTTTTACCTCTCATATAATTTTAAGCTCCTTTTTGAACTCTTTCATGAATTCTTTCTGGACTTGAGAACACTTCCCATTTTTCTTTGCACTTTTGTCCATTGATTTTTTGACATTGTTTTCCTCTTCTGAGTTTGTGTCTTTTCTTATCTGCTACCAAAATATTCTTTTTTATTTGTGTGTTTGGTTTTTTTTTTGCTTAGCTTTTTTTTTTTGCCTTTTTACTACCTTTTTCATTTAAGCTCTGCACCAGGGGTAGAAGGGACACTCTATCAGGCTTCTTGTGCCAGTGTCTACAGGCCCTGGCTGGACTTGGTGTTGCATTGAAGTTGCCCTGAGGCCCCTGGGAGATCCTCCCTTTCTGGTGCTGTGGTAAGGGTATTGGATGAAGAGCAGCTGGTGCTGCTGGAGGCTGGAGAGTTCTGGAAGCTTACCTAGTATTGAGTAGGGCCCCAGTGGTGTTGTTGGGCATGTGCTGAGGCTGAGTAGGGTGTTTCTGTGGTTCCCTGGGGCTACACTGAGGCACCTGGAGGTCTTGCCACTGGTCAATGCCTTTTTGCTTGGGGCTACACTGTAGCACATGGTGATTATCAGAGGAGTCTGCTGGTTCCCCTGGATGTGCTAAGGCAATGGGAGGTCAGAGTTCCTAGTGTTGGTGTTTGCCTGTTCCATGACATTGGAGTACAGGATCTCCTATATGCATAGTTTTTAAAAATCCCCAGCTACTATCCAGTAGAAAGACAAATATTTTCAATCAAATAGCTTCTTCAATGATATTCAATGGTTGCAAATCTTATAATAATGATCTAATCTTGTCATAATTAAATTGTTCATAATGCAAAGAACAATGTAGATATAGTGGATTTAAATAAATTACAGCATATGTCCAATGATGATCTATAGAAAATACAGCTTTCAAAAATATTTATTTTTTAGTTTTCTACATTTACTTTTGTAAAATTTTGAGATCTAAATTTTCTCCCCCTCCTTTTCCTCCCACATCCCTAAGACAATGTACAATCTGATATAGGTCATAATATACAGTCATATTAAATGTATTTCCACATTAGTCATGTTGTAAAGAAGAATTAGAACCAAAAAGAAAAACTGTGAGAAAGAAAAAAAAAAGGGAAGAAAAAAGTGTGCTTTGAGCTGCATTCAGACTCCATACCTCTTTCTCTGGATGTGGATAGCATTTTCCATCATGAGTCTTTTGGAGTTGTCTTAGATACTTGCATTGCTGAGGAGAGCTGAGTTTATCATAGTCATCGCACAATGGTGCTGTTACTGTGTACAATGTTCTTTTTCTGCTCACTTCACTTGGCATCAGTTCATGTAAGTCTTTCCAGGTTTTTCTGAAGTCTGTCTACTAATCATTTCTTATGGAACAATAGTATTCCATTACATTCATATACCACGACTTGTTTAGCCATTCTCCATTTGATAGGCATCCCCTCAATTTCCAATTCTTAGACACCATAAAAAGAGCTGCTATAAATATTTTTGGTACATGTGGGCAGGTGAGTTGGGACTCAGAAACTTTCAACGCACAGACAGTGCAGGAGTCAGGTAGTTGAATAGGGGAAGATTTAAGGACTTCTGCTGTTGTAAAATGCCAAGCACAGTTGTGCTGATGAGACACAGTACCAGTCTAAAGCTTTGACTGAGTAAAAAAGGATATACCAGGTAGCTGTGATAGGAAAGGGGCAGGGACCTTGCTAGCTGTGGGTACTTTCAGAAGAGCAAAGTCCTTGGTTTTGGCTCTAAGTAGGAGGGGAGAGCTGAAGTTTGAAGCCAAAAGAGATACTGTAGGGAGAAAGAGCAACTGTAGGATGGCATGGCTTGTTGCCATGTCTGTGGATGAGGTGGAGGGAGAAGATGGGGTGGTTGGGCCTTTAGACAAAGCTTAGAAAATAACAGTAAGAAGGACCTGAGACCTGGGACACTATTCTCAATATTCCAGGAATAGATCCAATTGCAATAATAAGCTGCTAAAAATAAAATAAAACAAAGTAAAAACAAGTAAAGAAGATTTGAACCCAACCATAGATAACTATTATAGGTATAGAAAAGATCTGGGTATATTTTAAGAGGAAGATAATAAAGTTCAAAAAAGTCATTCCTAAGATGAAGAGAAACATCAAAAGTTCACAAGCTCAAAACCCAGAGTTTTTTGGAAGAACTTAAACAGGACGCTAAAAATCAAATAAAAGAGATAGAGGAAAAATTATGGAAAAAAATAAGAGCAATTGAAGGAAATAAAAAAAATTATGAGAAGAAAGTCAACCAATTGGAAAAAGAGATTCAAAAACTTAAGGAAGAAAATAATGCCTTGAAAATTAGAGTTGGGCTAGAGGAAGCAAATGATGCTGTAACACAGCAAGAAATAACAAAACAAAATCAAAAGAATGAAAATTATATATATATATATACATGCATTATACACACACACACATATGTGTGTATATATATATGTGTGTGAGAGAATGTGAAACATCTTATTAGAAAAAAAAACAACTGATCTGGAGAACAGATCAAAGAGAGACAATAAAAGAATTGTACTATTTGAAAAATATAAACAAAGAGTTTTGATACAATATTACAAGAAATTATTAAAGGAAAATTGCCCTGAAATTTTAGAACAAGAGGGTAAAGTAGAAATAGAAAAAATCCACTGATCACCACCTGAAAGAGATCCCAAAATGAAAACTTTCAGTAAAATCATAGTCAAGTTTCAAAGCTCCAAGGTTAAGGAGAAAATACTGTAAGCAACAAAGGGGAAAAAAATTTAACAACAATAACAACAACAACAACCCAACAACAATTTTAAATGCCATGTAGCTACAATCAGGATCACATAAAACCTAGTAGCTTCTATATTAAAAGACTGTAAATCTTATAACATAATATTCCAAAGAACAAAAGGGTTGGGATTGAGACCAAAAATAACTTATTCAGCACTCATGGATAGGAGAACAAGAGACAGAGAGCACTGTGAGGTTTAAATGGATAATTTTGATTATATTATTTTAAAAAAATTCTTGTACAAATAAAGATAGTATAGCCAAGACTGGAAGGAAAGCAGGAAATTAAGAAAAAAAAAACTTTTCATAGTCTATTATATAAAGGTATCATTTCTCAAATATGTAGAGAACTTTGTCAAATTTATAAGAATGAGTCATTCAATCAAAGCTATCTATATTTATATGAAAAAAATGCTCTGAATCATTATTGATTATAGTAATACAAATTAAAACAACTCTGAGATACCACTTAACATCTATCAGAAAGGACAAATGCTGGAGGGGATAAGGGAAAATAAGTGCACTAAGAAACTGTTGGTAGAGTTGTGAAATGGTACAACCATTCTGGAGACCAATCTTAAACTATAACCAAAAAGCTATAAAACTGTGCACACCTTTTGATCCAGCAATACAAATACAAGGTCTCTATCTTAAAAAGATCAAAGAGAAAGGAAAAGGACATATACATGTATGTGTACAAAAAAAATGTATAGCAGTTCTTTTTATGGTGGTGAAGAACTGAAAATTGAATGGATACTCATAGACTGGGGAATGGCTTAAGAAGTTATGGCATATGAATGTGATGCTAAATGAAATGATGAGTGGGTGGTTTCAGAAAAAAATAAACATGGCAAGACCTATATGAATTGATGCAAAGTAAAGTGAAAAGACCTGGGAGATCTTTGTGTATAGTAACAGTGATGTTGTAATGATGATCAACTGTGAAAGACTTGCCTATTTTGATCAACATAGTGATCCAAGACAGTTTCAAAGGACTCATGATGAAAAAATGCTATTTATCTTCAGAGAGATAATGAATTCTGTTTGCAAATTGAAGTATACTTTTCATACTTTCTTTATATTCTTTTGCTTTGGGGGGAGATTTGGCTAATATGGAAATATGTTTTATATGAATTAATATGTACAATTATATAATTGTATAAATGATATAAATTTATTAATTCCATAAAATAGATTTTATAAAATAAAATAAAATTTATAAAATAAAATAAATTTTATAAAATAAAATCAAATTTATATTAAATCTTGGATTCAAAATTTAAAGGGAAAATAATGTCAAAGAAATAAATGATATATAAAAATGAGGAAGATTCTTTTTCAAATAATGATAAGATTTCTACTGATCTGATTTAGTCAAAACAATATATGATTTGTTTCACGTACAATTAGATCCTCTGTTTCATGTACAATTAGATCTTCCCTTTTGGTCTGATTCCCAACTGAATTAATCTAAACTTTAAGGGTGGGTCTTTACCAGAAGACCACTACACAGATCTAGGGACATATGTTTATAAACTTTTGGAGATTACGAAAACCTAATCTCCTGGTAAGTTAAATAAAACTGTTCTTACAAATAGTTGTTCTGAAGATAATGAAAGGAGTTATGATATCTAGAGCCATGCTAGATCAGGAGAGGGTAATGAATCCTACTCAAGGAGCTCTGTGAATGCTTTTAAAACATGTGATAAATAAAAAAATATTGGATATCAGCCTATGAGGGTATTAGTAAAATTTATTGGGATATTCAGGATCAAGGTAGTAAGCATTCACCAAAATTTAGGAAATTTTTGAAAGCCTATCCTATGTGGTTGCTCCTTCATCCCATATTGTGACTATCTCACATTATACATTCATTTCCATTCATCACCTGATTGTTTGAAGTCTCTTTGTAACTCTGACCTAACCCCTACCTTATTTGTTATTTTCATCTATTCTTTGAGTAAAGACTCTGAACACATGTTTGTCAAATTTATAGAAAACAAAGGTGGAAGACATAAATCACACAAACTGACAGAATAATGATCCAAAAAGATTTTGGCTAGTTGGAATACTTGCCTCAAAACAACCAGATAAAATTTAATAAGAATAAATATAAAATCAACTGGATGAATAATTTCAAAGTCAATGAAACCTGGCTTGAAGTGGGTCATGTGGAAAAGATAGATTGTTCAACATTCATTCCACACCCAGTTATGAAGAACCCATCATGTTCTAGGCACTGTGCTAGTTGCTGAAAATAGAGTAAAATAGAAAACTGCTTGTCTTCAATGGGTTTACATTCTATATCTGATCAATATGAGTCAGTGGTGAGATATGACTGCAATAAAAATTTCTATTCAAATAGTCTGGCTTGATTTAACATGCCATTATTGATATTTTGGAATCTTTCCCACTTCTGTCAGTTCAGAATGATAATGGCTACACCAATAAGCTCTAATTGTGAGGCAAAACTACTCTTATATTTTTGTGTCATCATCTGGTAGTCTTGTTAGTCAGGTGATCTTCTATAAATGACATCAACTTTTGTTCTATTTCAGTTTTTGGTTGAATAAAAGATCATATCTTGGTATCAGTCTGAACTTTGCTGTACTTTGGAAATCCTTAGATGGCATTTGTTATTGTGTTGATTCATTAACCCATAGACTCATAGAATTTGTAGCCTGGTTCTTTAATTTAAAGATGAGGAACTCAAGGCTGGAAGTGCTCCATAGTGTAAGAACAGCTAGTATCTATAAAGGACCTAAATTACATTATACTAGTATAGCAAAAAGTTGTAGTTGGGTTGTACTAGTGGATAGAATATGTCAGTTGCTTAATTGATTGTTAGAAGCCATTTTATCATTAATAGCTCTATATTCACAGCAGAAATAAAAGAGATTTGATGATCACATCACTAAAGATATAGATATATCTTTATCTATGTATCTATGTATCTATCTATCTATCTATCTATCTCTCTATCTATCTCTCCATCTATCCATCTATATGAAGCAGGAGTTGTGGAGCAATTAGAGCTTGGTCATCCATCAAAGATGCTAATATCATCCACTGAATCTCAGAACATCACCAGTCATCTTGACTTTTGTCTTGCCATTAGACTTCAATAACTGTAGAAGACAGAGTTAGGTTGATAACTTTGCGCAACTCAACCTCACTCAAATCCAATTCATGGGCAAGTCAAGACATCATCCAGTGATGCCCTTGGTCCTCTTCAAAATGAAGGATGAACAGCATATGTTCTTTGAAGGTGTGGGTTATGTCTTCTATATTTTAGCACTTTAATAAACATAAAACATCATCATTTACACTTAGTTAGGAGAACCAGTGAATAACCAGGAAATAATTATCAAGGTAAGGTAAACAGAAATGCAAAGTGTGTGTGTGTGTGTGTGTGTGTGTGTGTGTGTGTGTGTGTATTAAGTAAGCCTAGCTTTTTGAATGCTTTATGGTTCAATGAATATTTTATTATTGATATTCATGCCTGGTATGGTAATTTAGCATAATATACACTACAAAGCAAATAATAAACTCTAAAAAAAAAAGTAATACTGTAGCAGAATTCTGCTACTTCCAAGATCTTGACAACAAAATTAAATTGTAGAGAGGTTCAAAGTCAGGAAGAACCATACAATGTTGAGTTGGAAGTAATTTTGCCAAAACTTTGCAAAAATTTACATGAAGATACTGTAATACAAATATCAATCATATTCAAAGCATTTTGGCAAAGGTCAGGTTCTGAATGAATTAGGTTAGAAGTTAGTAAAAGAGGGGTGGACCTAAGATGGCAAAGGGAGTAAAAGCAGCTACTTGCTTGAGCTGTCTCCCAAAGCCCTCCAAATACCTGTTAAAATGACTCTAAACAAATTCTAAAGCAGCAGAACCCACAAAAAAGAGTGAAACAAATCTCAAGCCTAAGACAAGCTGGATGGTTGATCACAAAGGTATATCACACCAGGCAGGGAGAGGAATGCAATTGGTATGGGTGCAAGGAAAGACCAGGCCTCAGTAAGCCTGGAGCAGCCCTCAGAGGACTGAATCACTGGCAGCTGTGGTGGTTTCCAGACTTCTCAACCCATAAACACTAAAGACAACTTAGAAGTCAGTAGGAAAAGTCTGTGACTGTGGTGAGAGAGAAGATCTGTTCCAGCCCCTGTCCCCCTGTGCAGCCCCAGGGCAGTGGCTGCTTCCAGAGCTTCCAGCCCATGGACTGAGGTGGAATCGAGTGGCTGATCAGAAGGGGATTATAGGGATCTCTTTGCTGGTGCAGGATTTTCTTGCCTTGCCCATGCTTTGATCTGGGTAACAGTTCTGGGTGGAGGTCCTAGGGCGAGGAGGAGGGCTGGCATGGTGGAGCTTGTAGTGGTGGTGGAAAGGAAATCCTCCTTACAGTTCCAAGGCAGAAAAGAGTGCCTGTGGTCACTCATAGACCAGAGCACAGGCCAGGCTCCCCTTATCATACCACCTTGGAAGAACTGAAAAATTACAGGTCCCTAGAAGGATCTTTGAAAACAGCTGCACAACCCCACCCCCCGAAGCTTGAGACAGTACATTCTCCACACTGGAAGCAGACTTCTACCTTAACAAAGAGTTTATAACTCAAGTAATTGTCTGGGATCATGAGCAAGCAGCACAAAAAGAGTCAGACCATAGAATCTTTCTTTGGTGACAAAGAAGATCAAAACATACAACCAGAAGAAGACAACAAAGTCAAAGTTCCTAGATCCAAAGCCTCCAAGAAAAATATGAATCAGTCCCAGGTCATGGAAGAGCTCAAAAAGGATTTTGAGAAGCAAGTAAGAGAAGTAGAGGAAAAACTGAGAAGAGAAATGAGTGATGCAAGAAAATCATGAAAAACAAGGCAACAGCTTGCTAAAGGAGACACAAAAAATACTGAAGAGAATAACACCTTAAAAAATAGCCTAACCCAAATGGCAAAATAGGTCTAAAAAGTCAATGAGGAGAAGAATGCCTTCCAAAGCAGAATTGGCCAAATGGAAAAGAAAGTCCAAAAGCTCACTGAAGAAAATACTTCCTTAAAATTTACAATGGAGAAAATGTAAGCTAGTGACTTTAAAAGAAATCAAGAAATTGTAAAACAAAACCAAAAGAATGAAAAAAAAATAGAAGACAGTGTGAAATATCTCATTGGAAAAACAACTCACCTGGAAAATAGATCCAAGAGAGATCATTTAAAAATTATTGGACTATCCGAAAGCCAAGATCAAAAAAAGAGCACAGACATCATCTTTTAAGAAATTATCTAGGAAAACGGCCCTGTTATTCTAGAACCAGAGGATAAAATAGAAAACTAAAGAGTCCACTGATCACCTGCTAAAAGAGATCCCCAAAGGAAAACTCCTAGGAATAATACAACCAAATTTCAGAGTTCTCATGTCAAGGAGAAAATATTGCAAGCAGCCAGAAAGAAACAATTCAAGTATTGTGGAAATATAATCAGGATAACACAAGATTTAGTAGCTTCTACATTAAGGGACCAGAGGGCTTGGAATATAATATCCTAGAGGTTAAAGGAGATAGGATTACAACCAAGCATCACCTACGCAGCAAAACTGAGTATAATCTTTCAGGGAAAAAAAATGGATATTCAGTGAAATAGGGGGCTTTCAAGCATTCTTTTTTTTTTGAAGGCAATTTGGGTTAAGTGACTTGCCCAAAGTCACACAACTATAAGTGTCAAGTGTTTGGTCTGAGGCTGGATTTGAACTCAGGTCCTCCTGACTTCACTGCCAGTGCTCTATCCACCATGCCACCTAGCTGCCCCCAAGCATTCGTGAAGAAAAGACTAGAGCTGAAGAGAAAATTTAATGCTCAAATACAAGACTCAAGTGAAACAGAAGAGGTAAATAGGAAAGAGAAATCATTAGTGACTTATTAAGGTTGAACTGTTTATATTCCTGCATGGAAAGATGATATTTGTGACTCATGAGACCTTTCTCAGTATTAGGGTAGTTGGAGGGAAAAAGAAATGTATGTATGTATGTATGTGTCTTTATATATAAAGACAGAAAAATAAATAGAGGGTACAAGGTGAGTTGAAGATGAAGGGATGATATCTGAAGAATAAAATTAAGGGGTGAGAGAGGATTATACTGGGAGAAGGAGAAAGGGAGAGGTAGAATGGGGTACATTATCTCACAGAAAACAGATAAGAAAAGGCTTTTACAGTAGAGGGGAAATGGGGAAGGTGAGAGAGAATGAATGAGTGAATCTTATTCTCATAGGATTTGGCTTAAGAAGGGAGTAACATACACACTCAATTGGGTATGGAAATCTATCTTACCCTCCAGGAAAATAGAGGGGGGAAGGGGACAAGAGAGCAGGGATAATAGAGGGGAAGGCAGATTTGGGGAGGGGATAATCAGAAGCAAATACTTCTGAGGAGGGACAGGGTCAAAAGAGAAAATATAATAAATGGGGGGGCAGGATAGGATTAAGGGAAATATACTTAGTTTATCACAGCATGACTACTATGGAAGTGTTTTGCATGACTACACATGGATAACCTGTATTGAGTTGCTTGCCTTCTCAATGAGAGTGGGTGGGAAGGAAAGAAGGGAGAAAATTTGGAACCCAAAGTTTTAAAAACAAATGTTAAAAAATTCATTTTCACATGCAACTGGGAAATAAGATATACAGGCAATGGGGTATAGAAATCTATCCTGCCCTACAGGAAAATTGAAGGGGAAGGGGATAAGAGAAGTGGGGGAGAGATAGAAGGGAGGGCAGATTAGGGGAAGGGGTATTCAGAATGCATGCCAACTTGGGGTGGGGGGAGGGACAAGATGAGGAGAAAATTTGGAACTCAAAATCTTATGGAAGTAAATGTTGAAAACTAAAAATAAACAAATTAATTTGAAAAAGTTAATGAAAGAATAAGGAATAGACTTTATTTTTTAAAAAAGTTCTTTTGCATCCATTTACTAAATACTTATTGAATGTAAAGTTCTATTAGGAGACTGTAAGGGGTATGAAGATAAATGAGACACAGATCTTTTCCCAAAAGACCTTTGATTCAACAAATTTTATAGTCAGTAAATGTTTACCAAAAAAAATATATTCAGTGTCTACCATATTTTCAGCACTTTATTAATACTTCATGAGATACAGACAAAAGACATTTGACTCTTTACCATCACTCACTTTTTTGTATCCAAGTAGCAACTGATTTCCAATGCATGTCAATCATTTTTCTCCACAGTATTCCTTTTTTCAGTCCTCTTCTCTTCCCTCACACAACCATCTTACTTCAGTCCCATCTTGTTTCCCACCTCAACTATCACAATGAAGTCCTCACTAGTTGCCCTGCATTTAGTCTCTCCCCTTTATGAAGATATTAAATTAGTATTTCATATTGATTCTAAGAATATGACTACCCTGCTCATGAATATCTAGTGGTTCCCTATTGCTTCTATCATAAAATACAAAGGTTTTGTTTCTTTATTATGTAAAGACTTTCAAAATTTGCCTCCAGTATGTCTTTTCACATTGATTACAGAATATTCATCCTGAATAATGCTATTTTCCAAAACGAAGCAAAACAAACAAACAAAAAAAAACTGGCTTACTTGTTCTTCCTTATAAATGATATTCCTTCTCCCATTTCTGACACTCTGGTTAATCTGCTTTCAATTATTTCCTCCCTCCTCTTTTCCTCTTAGAAAGAAGGAAAGAAGGAAGGAAGGAAATGAGCACTTATTAAATACCTATTATACATCAAGAGGACTTTCCTAATGTTCCAGTTGTTAGTGACATCCATGTAAATTACTGAATATTTTATATTTATCTTGTATAATCCCAGAACAATGTAAGTTCCCTTAGGACAGGGACTGCATCATTTTTTTTGTACCCTAAAGCTCTAGCATAGTAATTGGAACATAGTGAATTCTTAATAAATACTAAATGACTGAAGACACAGTAACTGTCCTAAAGAAGAAGAATGTGATAAAAAAAATAAAGAATATCAGTGAAAAGAAGATGTTTTCATATGGATCAAAACTGTATGTTTTCCTGCTGGCCTTTCTTTTCTTTTTCTGGTTTAAAGGCTATTCACAGGATTTTAATGAAATAAATAGTCCAATATTTCTTATTTGCCCAATTCTTACATTAGTGCTCTTATCAAATGAATTACAAATGAAGACATTCTTTGTAAAGAAGTATTTTCCAAAGGGAGTTGACTCATCACACTTGTACAAAGTAAATTTTCATATTTACTGGGTTTTGCAATGGACAACAGAAACAACTTGAAGATACAGTAAATTTTAACCGTATTAACATTATACTCTCAGAGCTAGAAAAGGACAAAAAAAGCCATCTTGTCCAACCATAATCTGTCATTGTAAAGAATTATCATCTTAAACATAGACTGTTGACATGGAGATTATTCTTGGTAGCAGAGATTTAAAACAAAATATTTAAGTATAAATTTTTAAAAAGTGGAAAGCCATTTTCTAAGATGGTGTCAACTCATTTCACCATTCATGATGAAGACAATGATAATACTTCATAACATTTTGCATTTTTTTAGTATCAAAGGAACAAAATATAGAAGTCTATTGTCGATCTTAGTTGGAGAAGTAGATAATTTTAACTACCAAGAGAAAAAAAAAGGTAGGCACACCAAAATTCAGCATGAACATTTTAGAGACACTGGAGCATGTGGTCCAATCAGCACCATCCCTTGTAACTGAAACTAAAAATTAACTTCCTGCTCACTATCTGATTTTAAAAAAAATCTAAATACCTACTAATCTAAATTTTGATCATATAATTGAGTCTTAAGTGGAAGAATGAATCTCTCAGAAAGATAGATTAAAAAAGACAGATGAAATTCTATCAGGGGTAACAGATTAACATAAAACAAGCATACACATTAGAAGTGTCATAGAAATACTGGCAAAGCAGTTCAGGAAGATAAGCATGAAATCGGTGTATTGTGTTGTTTGCTATATATGTTTTGGGGTAAAAATGTGTAGTTTAGTCTGGATATAATTTGTTTATGGATGTGTAGAAACTCTGTCAAATTGTTTATATTTAGAAGTAATGTATGTGCTGTTTCTGTTTTGGTGTTATATGGAATCAAGAAAAAGGGTAAATAGAGAGCAGACATTAAAAGTAGGGAAAAGAAATTTTAGTTACAATAGGAAAAAGTAGAAGCAAAGATGAAAGGAATATATTTGAAACTCCATCACTTGAAAGGAAACTGAGAAATAGAAAAGGTATGGAGTGGGCAAAAAGGATCCTGGGGAAGGAGCCCAAAAAGTGCATAATGGAATCTGATCTCAGAAAGTAAGGAGACCGGGACAAGAGGCAGATGTGTAGATGGCAGCATGGAGCAAGAAAGACATCTGCATCCAATCAGTTCTTTTATGTGAAATGCTGTTTCTGTTCTCTTTCTATGAAACCACCCTTCCAAGAGCCCTAAGGCTATTGGCATACATTTACTTCCTCCTTACAGACTTCTCTCCTTGGCATTAGGGAAACTGTCTTTCTTAATCTGACAAAAATCCTAGGATGTCCATAAAAAATGTGTCCCAATATTTTGTTAAAGATCTTCATCTTATTGATCTGAATCTCCTCTTAAAATGACAGATTTGAAGCTTGCCAAGGGCATTGGTCTGCATATTTTTAACCAATGAAAAACCTGGAATATTCAATGAAATTTTTTGACTGTGTAAAACTAAATCATGATAAGTTCTTTTTAACTTCTTATTCTCCAAATACAATCTCAAAATTTCTTTCTGGCTATTGTTATTCTAAGCCATCTCATTGGTTCGTGAACTAGTGGTTCTTTATGGCCATTGTACAAGTTTCATATTTTTTTCTTTTTTCTTCTCCATTATTTTTGATTTCAGATAAGTTCTGGAATCAAGAAATTAAAATAATTTTCCTTTTTTAATTCAACATTTCCTCCACTAATTTTATCCCTTATCTTTTGCAAGTCATTTTTATTATACCTTCTATTTCATCCACAATAACTATTTTCATTAAGGTCATGAGTTCTGAAAAAAAAATCAGATTTTGCTTCTTACACTTTTTAAAAATCTCTATGCTTCTGTAGATATAGCCAATCGTTCTTCCTCCTTATCTGTCTTTGCTGGGATTTCATTATTATATTCTTTCAGTTTCTTCTACTATCTATTCAACTGCTTTGTCAGTCTCATGTACACAATTATTCCCATGACACCTCTTCCCTAATGTGTTGCCACCAGTTCAAACTTAACAAGATGACCACTGATCTCTTCATTTTCCCTTCTTATACTCTTTAGCCACTTTTGGTTGGTTTCATTTTTGTTCAGATGCAGATTATACTTCCTAAAGTTTGTGTCAGTGTTAGTTACCACTAATTTTGGTTCATTTACCTTCTATGACTAAATTCTTCTGGGTCCTATTTCCTTCCAAGTATTTCTACAATGCTGTATCCAAAGAGGAAAAAAATAAAATAAAATTCTCCAGACCTTTTGATTTTAGAAGCAATTTTATTCTCTTCCTGGTTCATTCTCCCAACTTTGGCTGGATAGACACAAAATTATGGTGTGTGTCAAATGTGTTTTTGATTTCTTCCTATTTTTGCTTATGGATACCCTTCTGCTTCCAAATGCTTTCACATTTAGTGAACCCCTGCCATACAAACAAGGTTACAAAGACCATTAGGCAGTTCCCAGGTTGGCCAAAAGACCCACCATTGATGGTATTCTCCTTAAGCATGACTTTCCTAGACAATGATTTCTGCTTATGAAATGATCTTATTTTCTGTTTGATGACAAATAAACCTTTAAATAGAAAGAAACTGGTATATAGGCACCTTTGGGAACTATGTTTGATTTTTAATAGGCAACTTCTGAAAAAAATGATAAAACAAAAAGAATTGATAAGAACAATGAGAATTTCAAACATCAAGAGAAGCCAGTGAAGGGGTGTCACAGCTGAGTTTGGCCAGGCAAAGTCTGGTATAGTCAGAGCAGGTTAAATCCATTGGCTTATATGTGAATTATTATTTTTTTTTTGGTAGGAATAGTACCATAAGTGATTACTCACAAGGAAGGAAAGAACTAGGACATTACCAAATAAAAGCTGAGTTCTTTTGCCTTGTTTCAATTCAAAGTAGAAGGAAGAATAATTCAGAGCCAAGTATGGCCTGCAATAAGGGCAGGTCCAGGAGTATCAAAACATTTGTTGAGACAGTGTCAAGGAAAAATATAAGACATAATATGATTATAGAGGATTCTATAGTATAACAGCTGTATAAAAGACATGTTTGTCCACAGTTTGGCGGGAGCCATCCATTTTTCAAGGATATTTTATCCAAGTAGTCTAATAGGTCTCAGTTGTTACTAACAGGACTTATTGTTGAAAGGTCTACTTACAATGATTCCCTATTATCTATTTAACCAAGTTCAAAATCCTGTTTTAGTTGTACCATTTTTGTAAATGATATTTGATTTTTTAAATTACATGTAAGGATAGTTTTTAACATTAATTTTCATAAGATTTTGTGAGTTCCACATTTTTCTCCCTCCTCCTCTCCCCCCTCCCCAAGACAGCAAACAATATGTTACAGGTTATATATGTGATATCATGTTAAACATATTTCCACATTAATCATGTGAAAGAAGAAGCAGAACAAAAAAACCATGAAAATAAAAGTGAAAAGAGTATGCTTCTATCTGCATTCAGACTCCATATTTCTTTCTATGGATGTAGATAACATTTTCTATCATGAGTCTTTTGGAACTGTTTTTGATCAGAGTTAAGTCATTCATAGTTTATCAGTACACACTGTTGCTCTTACTGTGTATAATTTTCTCCTGGTTCTATTTACTTCACTCAGCATCAGTTCATATAAGTTGTTCCAGGATTTTTCTGAAATCTGCCTGCTCATTATATACACAGTCTCACATTTTTAATAGTAATAACCCAACTCATGACAAAGAACTCCAAATTATAGACTGGATAATGAGTCACACTCCACTAGTAAGTTTTCCACTGGAACAAAAAAATACAATTAGTGTTTGGTAGCCACTGTTTTCCTGGGACAACATAAACCTTCTGGTCACTGATATTGTGTAGTATGAAGGGTTTGCTTTGTTATGTGGAAAAGCCAATGCTAGTGTATATATGAGAAAGACAATATAAAATTTGAATACCTACTCATATTTCTTGTTTCAGAAACCTCAAGTTTTGCCTTTGGGTTAAGGCCAGATCCCCACTTTTGACCCTTCAACTATGAGATCATCTCAACCATTTTCCATGGGTGGTTGACTAACAACTAGTTCAAATGCTTTCTGAGTTCTTCCTTGTCAGATAGAAAAATTATCCAAGACTTAAACAATTCAAGAATCATTGTAATTAATTTTGTTCATCCATTCTTGAGTAAAATGCACAATTCATTGACACAGTCAGGAAACAAGAGCCTTTGCACTGCTTCTTTCTCACATAATTCTTCCCATTTCTCAGGCACTGGCATATCACCGAGGCCAAACTTCTCTGGAATCACCTTGGAACTGGAGAGGTCAGTGTTTATTTTATGTGCTCTTCTAATACTGCCCCTTATATTCCTATGAATGTCTCCAATAACAAAACAACAATAATGAATTTAATTTAGACAGAATTGCACAGTAAATAAAAAAAGGGGGGGCGGAATCAAGCAACAGAGCTGTTCTCAGTCCTCATATACACATGAATACAATTTCCTACAGGCTCCTGGAAAATGATAACCTAATCCCTCTTAATTTCCTAAATCCTCAACTTTTTCCAAGGAGGTACAGGGTCACATCTCTGTAGATTTGTGTCCATAGTACAAAAAGAGTTTGCTGTCAATTTGTCATACTACAGTTCCATCTCTCAGTTTAACATAGTTAGTAGGCAAGGAAATTAGATAAAGCATCTTAGCCTTAACTGGCTCTAAAATTATTATGATTCCCCTTCAACTCCTGGGTTTGTGGACAACATGGCAAGCTTGTTCCATATGTCTATTCTTCTTTCTTCTTATTTTTATTGAAATTCAATGTATTTTCTCTTTCTGCCTATACCCAACCCATGTTCTGATAACTTTTCACTTTTGACCCTTTCTTCTCAGAAGTTCATACTTCAGCACACCATTATTCTGTGCCTAGAAATACAACCTCCTGGGAAATGGTATCATGTACATTTTTCCCCAATGAATATTTTCTAGACTGCTAACATCTAGGTCCCTGAGACCTTTCCCTCTGACTGGACAGTGGCTCCTTAAGCTCTATTTAAGGAGGAAAACCAGGTCAATCAACTCTTCACTTCTCACAAGGCTTCATTCTGGATTTCAATATGCCTGACAAGTACTTTCCCTCTCTCATTTTCAACTTCCCTTTAAGTATTGTCTTACTTTTTCAGTATAGAAGCACTTTGAGGTCAGGGTCTATAGTTTTGTTGTTCTTGTTATATTTTTATTTCCAGAGCTTAGCACAGTGTCTGACACATATTGAGGAGTACTGACTAATATTACAGAAGATGGTAGAGAATGCACAGATTCCTATTGCATGTAGGGAATATTATGATCTCAGACCTTGCAGCTGACCCAAAAGACAATACAAAGATGAGGTAGGTACAAACAGACTACAACACATTAGTGTTGGTGCCTTGCCTTAGTGTAGTGGGTTAAAAGATGTGACCAAAATATACTACTAGAACAGAAGGTTAGCTGGTAGAGCAGTGAGAGTGAGGGACAGTGCATGAGAAGCCCAAGTGCTGTATTGTTATCCAGAATATTTCAAATGAACCAAAGGAAGAGTTTCAGTTCATTTCATGTGTTAATAGAGAAGGAGAATTTATGGAAAGCTATAGGCAAAACTAACACATGTTGAGAAGATATGGAATGGTTGCAGTCTACACAACTAGAGGGAATACATAGAATAGTCAGATCCCAGAACCATGAAAGTACTGATGTATGCCAATTTTATTATCTTCATTAGCAACTTAGTTATTTGAGGATTAAAATTAGTGTCATATATAATTTTTGGTACAAATTACACATCTAACAGTCATAAAAGCTATTGTGAGGCAAATAATATGTATTAACAAATTTGGATGCAGTCTTCTCCACCATCTTCAACTTTGTTTAACAACAACAACAATAACAACAACAACAACAACAACAACAACAACAACAACAACTCTATCCCCAAATTGAATTGAGTGATATAATGAAGGACTGTGTATTACAGAAGTACATCAATTTCCCCTCTTAGCCAGATTTATATAGTTAGACATTGGCAAAATGCCTTGGGAAAAGAAGATACTTAATTCATATTGCTGGAATTGAATTGCATTTTGAATCAAGGGAGAGCTTCCTTTTTTTCTATGTTCACACCTAAGGTGACTTAAAATATAATTCCTTTTTCAAATATTCAGAACTGCTGAATCTGTGGGGGGTTTTATATTTTCACCCATTAGAATATTAAGATACTGTTGAACTTTTTTTTAAAGTGGAGATCACTGACTAACCTATATATCCAGATGCTAACTATCTATATATCTATGATCTTGTGGTAGAGGAGTCAAAGACTGTTTCACAGAGGGAATGTCATCTGAGATAAACTTTGAAGGAAGAGAATAAATCTGAAAACTGGAGAATAGGAAGTATTGTGGGCATGCTTGCATTAGTACCTAGAAGCAAGAGAAGACATGTAGAGTACAGGGACTGCTATGCATCTAGTGTGATGAAAACATGGAATTATATGAAATAAGATTAGAAAATTAAATGGCAGCCAAATATGCATATAGTGAATAAATAAAAGAAGGACACAGCAATAGGGGTAAATCAGTAAAAAAAAATTGCCCAATTCTTATCATATCCACTAACTAATAATAATAATAATAATAATAATAATAATAATGTTTTATTGAATAGACTATGGGAGAAGAGCTGTGCTAAAGGTTGAGTCTACAAATGAGTCTACAAAGAATGTTCCTGCCATAAAGGAGAATAAACTCTAATGAGGGAGACAATACATATTAGAAGGTAGTTGTCCAAGAAGGGTATTTAATTTGGAGAATTATAAGGATGGTGAGTAGATCCATAGAGGAGTAGTAGAATGTTCTATCCTTTCCATTAGGATTGCTATAGTAGTGACATTATCATCATTATTATGTTTCCAGAACTGAACTTGCCTAATTATTGAGAATTGTCAGAGTGAAACAATCATTTAGAAGGGCAGTATTTCTCCTCTAGTAATGTTGAGAAAATCAGAGCTGAGGCTGAGATGATGCCAATGTTGACATAAGGTATAAGTCAATATGCTTGAGGCATTGCAGAATTGTCCAATGCCTCATAATGTGCAATATCCAGATGTGCAGCAGCTGAATGAATCTTACAGTCCCCTGACTTGCTCCATGTGAATGACCCTTGACAAAATTCCCTTTTCTATTCTGTCTTCTTTGTTAGACCAGATATAGACAAATTGAGCGGGGGTATGTGACCTTGGTTTAGTAGATTAGTAGTTTTTTCAAAAGGTAGTTAATTTACAATCAGGGAGTGACCCTGTCCAAAGCTCTTAAAAAAAAAAAAAAAAGGTCTGGCATAACATATATGCAATCTATTATTTTTCTTCCTTGAGATTTGCAAGACAATTAGAACTTTATACATATTCTTCTACTCCACATGTGCTCTATACAATACTGATGAGTTCCTCAATGATTACTGCTTGTTTTTCCTCTTAAGTTACCATTTTCCACTGCCTAATTGTTCTTTTTCCTGACACAGCTCACTAATGACTTGCCTACCTTTCCTCTAATCTTTCTACTCCCTGTACAGATTATATCCTTTTTTTTTCTTTCTCTTTCCTTTTGCCTTGACTCCACATGCAGGGACCTACATTAAGAATAGTTACTCAAGCAAAATATTGCCAGATATCTATGTCCTCTTTTCTAATTTACACCTATTCTTGTTCTTCAGAATTAATCTGTGAAACAAATAGTCTCTTGGAAAGAGTTGTCAGGATCCATCAGGTGATTTCATCTCTCTTCATAGATGCTACATTGTTCCTTCTTAGTGCTTCAGGCCACTCATTATAGGCTATGATGTTTATAGATAACTCCAAGAGGTTTTCCAAGCCTCCAGTTGTCTTGGGAACATACCTTAAGAGATTCCACTCCAAAGGTTTACTTCACTGTTTTGAATTAGCCCTCTAGAACTATTAAAGTTAATTCTTTCTCAGAAGAATTTTACAAGGCTTTTAAAATGCCAGTGTGGCTTTTTTGCCAGCTTCCTTCCCCTATTACTGAAATAAGAAGATCTTTCTTTTTGAATCCATTTACATAGTTCTTTTTAAAGTTCAATAGAAGGGATAGCTCAACTCACTGAGCCGCTTCCTCTGCTCCTCACCCACTCTTTTGCTCTTTCATTGACTTTCCTCAAGAAGGAAGCATTGAAGTATCAGTGAAAAAGGTTCATTCTGAAGAACTCTCAGATGGTAGTTTACCTCTAGTGACCCCTCATACAAAAATCATTCCACACCTCTGTCTTCTTTAAGTGTCTTGAAATTATTTTAATGCTTTATTTTCTTTTTTGGTCAATATGAGTGTTTAGCTACAAGTTAGGACAATAGCATAAAATTAAATAAATGTCAGTTGGATTCTCATTTAGACTAAACAGACAGCCTGTTTGTGTGTATATTTTGATTTTTTTAAAAATTCACTCAGCTAAGTAATGTTTTCAGCTAACCTAGACCTTTAGACTTCATTTATATTGGTGCCCATAGATTACTACCTAATTCCACAGGCAGTTAACCTACACATTTAATGCCACAAACCTTTAACTCCAGAGAAGTCAATGGTGGCTAATAATTAAAGGCCAAAGGGATTCAACCCCTAAAATGATTTTTATTTTAATTGTTTTTCTCTGCATTTCAAAGAATTTTATTTTGGTTTCTTAATGTGATTTATTAGTAAGGATCTGCTAGATCCTTTCCTACCAGGAAATACATCCTCTCTTGCCCTGCTAGTTGTTTGGAATTCATCCAGAGGAGGAAGAATCTTCACCAATCCCAAAGACCTTTACTAGAATGTTGCCTTTCTCTCTCACATTTTGTGCTGTCAACTAACACAAGCCTGGAACCTTTGATTCAGTTTCCCTTACTACAGGAGGCAAAATCAAATGGTCAATAGGGAAAACAGCAGTTGCATATGCAATTCAGTGTAAATTCTACTTTGGACCAAGAACAGATTATAACAGATGGAGACAGATAGGAGAGCTACCTAAAATGAAATTCAAGAAATAGCCTGATAGGATTGAGGAGGTTGGCTTTTGAACATGATTACTGAATTGCTGTCTCTGTTCATTATGCAAATTTGGTGTCTTAGTACCTGGTGAATTCTGCTAAACCAATACCAAAATTAATTAAAAACAAAAACAAAAACAGCTAGAAGAAATGGTGTCTTTCTACTTTTCTTCTTCCTTATTTTCCATTTTACCAATTCAGTTTTTATGACAGTCAGGGAACAAACCATTTAATGACCATTCATTATTTGCCAAACACTGTGTTTTGAGTGCTGAGGATCTAAAAGAAGGAGGGGAACAAATAAACAGCAACAACAACAAAAACAGTCAAGTAACTAATTGTTTGCTTGATCTCAAAAAGCTCACTTTTTAATGGGGTAGTTGACACTCAAACATCATAAAAGATACCTAAAGCGTAGATGGCATTAGGATCTAAAACCATCCCTTCATTTTTATTCCTCTCTTTTTACTATTAGGAGATACCTTGCTTTCCAGAGGTAAGGCCTAGCAAGCAAGCTGTGCCCCGACCTTTGCATAACAACAATCCTTTGCACTCACCTTCTGGATGAACACTGCTGCAACTAAATTACAGAATTGATGGTTCCTGAGCTTGGGCAAGCACCAACAAGCCCAGACAAGAAACCCTGCTATGAATGGACTTTGTCACTAGACAACCTTGCCTCATATTTGCTTTTGTGCCTCACCATTGTTACTACACTACACTGTTTAATTCCTTACCTAGCCACAAATATATAAATGAAGGTTTAGCCTCACTGCTTCAGGTCTCCTATGAGAGAAAGACCTGACACATATATCTAATTTCTCTTCCCCAATGGAATAAGGAAAGCTTGTTTGCTTTTAACCTGTGTGAGTTCTTTGGTATTTTTAGAGTTAACAGTGGTTGCAAAACTACTTTTGCATTTGTTATCAGATTTGACAATGGAAAATAATTGCAGAAGGGGAAGGCACTTTCACCTTGAAAGGTGAGGTGGGCAGGTAAATTCTCCTTCAGAATGTGTGATTTGAGCTGAGACCTGAGGGGGTCTAAGTGGTAGGAGTCTGGAAGGAGAAAAATTTCTGACATATAAGATAGCCAGTGGTAAAGGCAAAGAGATGGGTCATTCTGTAGGAGGAGTAGAAAATAGACTTACATAGCTAGATTATAGAATGTGTAGAGACAAGCAAAATATAAAAACACTGGAAATTGAATGATGATGATGATGAATTAGCATCTATATAGCATTTATGCCAAGCACTATGCTAAGCATGTTACAAATATTATTTCATTTGCTCCTCACAATAGCTTTTGAGATAAGTGACATTATTATCCACATTTTACAGTTGCAAATACTAATGTAAACAAAGGTTAAGTTACTTACCCAAGGTTATCCAGTAAGTGTCTGGGGTTCAGATTTTAACTTCAGGGATGGTAATTTCAAAGGTGATAATATCTGTGTATAAAGTGAAGTGGAAGAGTAAGTTGTGGGCACTGAAAAGATAGTGGAAATAAGAATATTTAAGAGATTATCAATATCTATCATGAATCTCCTAACATTAAGGCAAGTGTTGAGGTTACAGAGAAAAACTGTAAGCCAGGCACTGGATTTGTTTAGATAGGAAAGTAAATGTTCTTCAGTTTGATAGAGGATCAAGTTACGTGATAAGTTTAGATAGCATGAAACTTCAAAGGACAAATGTTAATGGGAGAGAGAGAGTCTGAAAGTTGCACTGGGGATAAAAAGAGTTTTCTGAGTCATCCACAATGATTAATATGTTGGGGGTATGTGACAAAGAGTAGCCAGTACTGGAGAAAAATATTTCTTTTAGACAAATACAAAACAAGAAAAAAAAAAGTATTGCTATGTGCACAGAAGAACTTGAGAGAGGATTCAAAATATATAGCAATAGACTTCCATTTCAAGAAAGCCTATGTAGAAGACTTCTGGGAGCCAAGATGGTGGAGTAAGTGGTAATTCCCTGTCCCTCTCCCATGATCACCTCTGAACAATCAAACAATCATAAAATAGAACCCCAGAACAAATCCTAGAACAGCAAAGCCAGTGGAAAGATGGTGTGGAGCAGTCTTTTAGTCCAAGAGACTTGGAGGATCAGCAAAAAAGGTCCATATCACTCAGGTGAAAAGGAAGTACATTCCAGGACAGGAAGCATCCCAGCACGCTGGTGACAAGCCTCACCTCAGCTAACAAGAGGGAGATCCTGAGCCCCATTGTGGTAGAGCTGGTAAACAACAACATCAGAACCTCTGAAGTGCCTTAGAAAATCCAGGGGAACTGGCAAATTCTAACTCTGAGAACCACCACATGCTTCAGTACAATCCTAGGGGGCAGGTGTCTCCCAGTGTCTGGACCTCCACTGGCTTCAGCACAGCCCAGGGCAGACAGGCATCATCCAGCCACTGGACCTTCACTGGTTTCAGTTCAGCCTGGGAAAGTTGAACATCCTCCAGCTGTCAGATCTCCAGGTGATTGAGTGAAGTCCAGGACAAACAGGCATCGTCCAGGGGCCAGACTTCCATGTGGTTCAGTGTAGTCCTGGAGAAATGCAGAAAAACACCACCTGGCCTCAGCAAAAGCCACTATGACCCAAGCTCAGCACCAGGTAAGCTGCCAGATCCCTACAGCCTCAAGCTGCCAGCACCCGAGGCCCCAGCACACAAAGTTGGTGGTGAGGCCCCTGGCCCCTAACACAAGAAGCTTGGGACAGGTCCCCCAATGCTCCAACAGGTAAGCTCAGTTTTAAAAGCCAGGAAATAGGCAAAAGACATGAGTAAGAAGCAAAAATGAATCTTGACCATAGAGAGCCACTATGGTGACAGGGAAGATCAAAACACAAACTCAGAAAAGGACAACATTGTCAATATATCTACATCTGAAACCTCAAAGGGGAATATGAATTGATCTCAAGCCTAAAAAGCCTTCTTCAAAGAGTTCAAGAAGTATTTTAAAAATCAAATAAGAGAGGGAGAAGAAAAAATGGGGAAAGAAATGAGAGGTATGCAAGAGAGAGTCAACAGCTTGGAAGGGGAAGAACAAAAATTGACTGAAGAAAACAACTCCTTAAAAAGTAGAGTTGGACAAAAGTAAAAGGAGATATAAAAGCTAACTGAAGAAAATAATTTCTTAAAAAATAGAATTGGGTAAGTGGAAGCTAATGACTCTATGAGGCATCAAGAATCAGTCAAACAAAATCAAAAGAATCAAAAAATAGAAAATGTAAAATAACTAATTGGAAAAAACAACTGACCCAGAAAATAGGTCCAGGAGAGATAATTTAAGAATTATTGTAGTACCTCAAAGCCACGATAAAAAAAAATCCCAGACAACAACTTTCAAGAAATTATCATGGAAAATTGCCCTGATATCCTAGAACCAGAAGGCAAAATTGTCATTGAAAGAATGCACCTATAACCTCCTGAAAGAGATCTCAAAATGAAAACCCTAGGGAGTATTGTAGCCAAATTCCAGAATTATCAAGTCAAGGAGAAAAGACTTCAAGCAGCCAGAGAGAAACAATTTAAATATTGCGGAACCACAGTCAGGATTATGTAGGACTTAGCAGCTTTTACATTAAAGCATCAGAGGGCTTGGAATATGAAATTCCAGAATCCAAAGAAGTTTTGATTACAACCAAGAATCAACTACCCAACAAAATTAATCATAGTCTTTCTGGGGATATTTAATGATATAAAGGACTTTCAATCATTCCTGATGAAAAGACCAGAGCTGAACAGAAAATTTGATCTTCAAATACAAGACTCAAGAGAATCATAAAAAGATAAACAGGAAAGAAAAAAAATCATTATTCATTAAGGTTAAACTATTTATATTCCTACATAGGAAGATGATACTTGTAACTCTTGAGAACTGTATCTTTATTATGTTATTTGGAAGGAGCATACATAGACAGAGGATGTGGGTATAAGTTAACTTTGATGTGATGGTAAAAATAATTAAGGGGTGAAAAAAGGATTGTATTGGGAGAA
The DNA here is from genome assembly GCF_900497805.2 of Vombatus ursinus. Lineage (NCBI taxonomy): Eukaryota > Metazoa > Chordata > Mammalia > Diprotodontia > Vombatidae > Vombatus > Vombatus ursinus. The sequence continues at coordinate 7,770,966 of NW_020948910.1, read as the reverse complement.
GAGGAAAGGGTAAGGCAGAATAGGGTATCACCTGGAATGGGACAAAGACCTCTTAAAGTAGAGGCAAAGAAGGAGGGGGGTGAGCATTGTTTGAACCTTACTCTCATCAGATTTGGCTCAAAGAGAGAATAACAGACACATTCAGTTTGTTATAGAAATCTAGCTTACACTATAAGGAAGTATGAGAAGAAGGGAAAAGTAAAGGGAGAGGGGCTTGATAGAAGGAAGGGGAGACTAAGGGAGGTGGTGATCAGAATCCAAACACTGGTGAGAAGGGAAAGAGTGAAAGGAGAGAGAAAAGTATAAATGAGGAGGGGGTTAGGATAGAGAAAAAGACATGGTAAGTAACTGTGAATGTGAATGAGATGAACTTTTCCCTAAAAAGGAAGTAAATTTTAAAAAAATCCTGCTGGGGCAGCTAGGTGCTGAAGTGGATAGAGCACCAGCCCTGAAGTAAGGAGGACCTGAGTTCAAATCTGACCTCACACCTAACACGAGATTTACTAACTGTGTGACTTTGGGCAAGTTGCTTAACCCCAATTGCCTAAAAAAAAAAAAAAAAAAGGAAGTGAATACCAGAGAGGATTAAAAACCAGAATTCTACAATAAGTTGTTTACAAGAAAAACATCTGAAGCAGAGAGATACATACATACAGAGTAAAGGTAAAAGCCTGGAGCAGAATATATTGTGCTTCAGCTGAAGTTTAAGAAAAAAAAAGCAAGGGTAGGAATCGTGATCTCAGACAAAGCAAAAGCAAAAATAGATGTAATCAAAAGAAATAAGGAAAGAAAGTATATCTTGCTAAAAGGTATTATAGACAATGAAGCAATACCAATACTAAATATATGTGCACCAAGTGGTATAGCATCCAAATGCTTAGAGGAGAAGTTAAATGAGTTACAGGAAGAAACAGACAGTAAAACTATACTAGTTTAGGACCTCATCCTCCCTCTCTCACAATTAGATAAATCTAACCACAAAATAAATAAGAAAGAAGTTGAGGAGGTGAATAGAGTATTAGAAAAGTTACATATGGTAGACTTCTAGAGAAAACTGAATGGGGATAGAAAGGAATATACCTTTTTCTCAGTGGTGCATGGCACATAAACAAAAAGCAACCATGTACTAGGACATAAAAACCTCACAATTCAATGCAGAAAGGCAGAAACACTAAATGTACCTTTTTCAGGTCATGATGAAGTAAAAAAAATCACTTGCAATGAAAGGCCATGGGAAGATAGACTAAAAATTCATTGGAAATTAAATCATCTAATGCTAAAGAATGAGTGGGTGAAACAAGAAATCATACAAAAAAGAATAACTTCATTCAAGAGAATGACAATAATAAGACAACATACCAAAAAGTATGGGGTGCAGCCAAAGCATTTCTTAGAGGAAATTTCATATCTATAAATGCTTACATGAGTAAAATAGAGAAAGAGGAAATCAACAAATTCAGTATGCAACTAAAAAAGCTAGGAAAAGGACAAATTAAAAATCCCCATTAAGTATCAAATTAGAAATTCTGAAAATAAAAGGAGAGATTAATAAAATTGAAATTAAGAAAATTATTGAAATAATAAAAATAAGAGCTGGATTTATGAAAAATAATAAAATAGATAAACCTTTGGTTAATTTAATTAAAAATAAGAAAGTAGAAAACCAAATTACTGGTATCAAAAATGAAAAGGTTGAATTCACTAGCAATGAAGAGAAATTTAAAACAATAATTAGGAGCTATTTTGCCTAACTGCTTGCCAATAAATTTGAAAGTCTTAGTGAAATGGATGAATATTTATAAAAAAATATAAATTGCCCAAAATAATGGAATAGTGATAAAAATACTTAACCACATTTCAGTAAAAGAAATGGAACAATCAATGAATTCCTTAAGAAAAAAAGCTCCAGGGCCAGAAGGATTTATAAGTGATCTCTATCAAATATTGAAAGAACAATTAATTCTAATACTATGTAAACTATTTGGAAAAATAAGTGAAGAATTTATGTTACAAATATGGTACTGATACCTAAACCAGGAGAACCAAAACAGAAAAACAAAATTGTAGACCAATTTCCCTAATGAATAATGATGAAAAAAATTAAATATTAAAAGACTATAGCAACTTATCTCTAGGATAGGACACTATGATCAGGGGGTATTTATACCAGGAATGCATGGCTAATTCAATATTAGGAAAACTATCAGCAGAATCGGTCATATCAATAACAAAATTAACAGAAATCATATGATTATCTCAATAGATGTGGAAAAAACTTTTGACAAAATTCAACACTCATTCCTGTTAAAAACATTAGAGACCATAGGAATCAATGGAGTTTTACTTAAAATGATAAGTAGCATCTATCTAAAACCCTTAGCAAGCATTATATATAATAAGGATAAGCTAGAAACATTTCCAATAAGATCAGGGGTGAAACAAAGATGTTCATTATCAACACTGCTATTCAATATTATAGTAGAAATGTTAGCTTTAGCAATAAGAGAAGAAAAAGAAACTGAAGGAATTAGAATAGACAATGAAGAAACAAAGCTATCACTTTTTGCAGATGGCTGATAGGATGGTATTCTTAGAGAATCCTAGAGAATCAACTAGAAAAAAAAAACTTATTGAAATAATTAACAACTTTATCAAAGTTGCAGGATATAAAATAAACCCACATAAATCATCTGCATTTAAATATATTACTAACAAAGCCAGCAGGAAGAAATAGAAAGAGAAATTCCCTTTAAAATAACTATACACAATATAAAATGTTTGGGAGTCTACTTGCCAAGAGAAACCTAAAATTACAAAAGAGGAACTCTTGTAATTATATGATGATAATTTCAAAATACTTCACACAAATAAATTCAGATCTAAACAATTAGAAAAAATATCAATTGTTCATGTGTAGGTTGAACTAATATAATAAAAACAACAATTCTAACCAAATTAATTCAATATGCAGTGCCTTACCAATCAAACTACCAAAAATATTTTATAGAGCTAGAAGAAATAATAACAAAATGTATTTGGAAGAACAAAAGTTCAAGAATATCAAGGAAATTAATAAGAACAGCTGCCAAGGAAGGTAGCCTACCTGTACAAGATCTAAAACTGTATTATAAAGCAGCAACTATCAATACCTTTCTAAGAAATAACAAGGAAGATTGGTGAAATAGGTTAGGTCTACTAGACACAGTAGTCAATGACTATAGCAATCTACTGTTTGATAAACCCAAGGATTCCAGCTAATGGAATAAGAACTCACTATTTGACAAAAACTGCTAGGAAAACTGGAAAATAGTTTGGCAAAAACTAGGCATAGACCAACATCTTACACTGTATACCAAGATAAAGTCAAAATGGGTACCTGATTTAGACAGAAAGGGTGATACCATAAGCAAATTAGGAGAGCAAGGAATAGTTTACCTATCAGATATATGGAGAAGGGAAGAATTTATGACCAAACACAAGACAGAGATCATTACAAAATGCAAAATGGATAATTTCAAAAACATTAAATTAGAAAGTTTTTGCACCATGAAAGCCAATGCAACCAAGATTAGTAGTGAAGAAGAAAGCTGGGAAACATTTTTTTTACAGTCAGTATAACTGAAAAATTCCTTATTTCCCAAATATATAGAGAACTGAGTCAAATTTACAAGAATACAAGGCATTTCCCAGCTGATAAATAGTCAAAGGATATGAACAGGCAGTTTTCCATGAAGAAATTAAAGTTATCTGTATTTATATAAAATGCTCTAAACCACTATTGATTAGAGATGCAAATTAAAACAACTCTGAGGTACCACCTCACACCTATCAGATTGGCAAACATGACAAAACATGGAAATGATGTTGAAGAAGATGTGGGAAAATTGGGACACTAATGCATTGTTGGTGAAGCTGTAAACTTATCCAACCATTCTGGACAGCAATTTGGAACTATGCCCAAAGAGCTCTAAAACTGTGCATACCCTTTGACCCAGCAATACCATTTCTAGGGCTGTATCCCAAAGAGATCATAAAAATGGGAAAAGGACCCCAATGTACAAAAATATTTATAGCAGCTCTTTTTGTGGTAGCAAAGACTTGGAAACTGATGGAATGCCCAACAATTGGAGAATAGCAGAACAAGTTGTGGTAGAAGAATGTGATGAATACTGTAGTTCCACAAGAAGTGATAAGGAGGTGAATTTCAGAAAGAAAGAAAGAAAAAACCTGGAAAGAATTACATGAACTGATGCTGAGTGAAGTGAGAAGAAACAAGAGAACACTATTCAAAGATACAGCAGCACTTTGCAATGTCCAACTTTGATAGAGCTAGCTCTTCTCAGCAATACAATGACCTAAGACAATTCCAAAAGATTCATGATAAAAAAAAAATGCTATCCACAGCCAGAGAAAGAATTATGGACTCTGAATGCAGATTGAAATATCGTATTTTCTCTTTTTTTTTCTTTCTCATGGTTTTTCCCTTTTGTTCTGTGTCTTCCTTTACAATATAACTAATGTAGAAATATATCTAATAGGACTGAACATATATAGCCTATATCAGATTGCATGCTGTCTTGGGGAAAGGGGAGGGGACAGAGGGAGAAAATAAATTGGCACTATTTTATAGTTCTTATAAATCTTATAAAAGTGAATGTTGAAAACTATCTTTACATGTAATTGGAAAAATACATATTATTAAGTGGGAAATAAAGTCTATATAATATACACGACACATTGTGTTGAGATCTGTCCATCTCTTCTTCCTTGAAAGTTTTCTTTTGTTCTCTCCTCTGCACTTTCACTTTGTTCTTTCCCCCCTTTCTTTCCTCTCTCCCCCGAAGACTACAAGTGTATGTGTTTATGTGTGTGTGTGTATATACACACATATATACATATATGTAGGCACATATTTATGTGCATGTGTGTAAGTAAACATACACATGTATACACATACACATATATACATGAGGATATAGACATATACATATTCATATATATAGCCATATATACACACCCTTACACATACATATACTGAGATATCTATAATGATATTCACATATAGACATATATTCATATACATCTGTGTAAGACCGTACTATACTTATTTTTCCTCTGTTTCTCTGAGAGTGGATTATTTCTTCCTTCATAAGTCCCAGACTTCCCATATTTTTCCAACTCATCATTTCCTATACCACAGCAATATTCCAACCTCATACTGTCTAGTTATTTTATAGTCCAAAAACATTGATGAATATAGCAGACACATAGTGTAGTTTCTCTATTTTGCTCTTTTGATTAAATCTATTTTAACCTTAACTTTTCCTGAGATCATGATTACCACCCCTGCTCCTTTTCCCCTAACAAATTCTTCTTATGATCTTTATTTTATCTTTGTCTGTATCCCTTATTTCCTATCCCTTCTGACTCCACTACTTTACTACCTTGCCCTCTTATTACTTAACCTACCTCCCATCCAAGATTCCCCCCCGTCCTCCTATTCCCATTAATCTAAACACCCTTCTATACCCCCTTTAATCAATTCCCTCACTCCCTTTATAAAGATCCCTCCCCTATCTTCATTTTAGACTTTTATACTCTTTTATACTCTTCTAAATATCTATGTATTGTTCCCTTTGGAACCCATTTCCAATGAAAGTAGGTTTCTAGAACTACCAATCCTCCGCCCCCCATCTAATTCCTCTGTCAGTTCTTCCTGTCACACCTCATCTATATCAGATAATTACTCTTTTTATTTGTTCCTAAACATTTTTACTTTTAAAAATCATATCATACTCAGATCCACCCCAATCTTTCTTGTGAACTACCCAATTACTAATAACAATCTTAGACATACATTTTACATTTCGTCATAAAAAGGTAAACAGTCTGTCCTTATTGAGTCCCTTGTAATTAATGTTTGGTATGTACCTTATATTTCTCTTGGCTCTTGTATGTCAAATCTTCTATTAAGTTCAGAGTTGTTTTTTTTTTTAACAAAATCCTGAAAGTCTGACAATTTGTTAAATATCCATTTTTTTCATTCAGTATTATACTTAGCTTTGCTGAGTATGATATTTTTGGCTACAACCCCAGTTCTTTTGCTCTTCAATATATGTTGTTCCAAGACCTGTGGTCTTTTAGTGTCACTACTGCTAGGTCTTATGCGATTCTACTCATGGCACCACCATATTTATTTTTTTTTCTTGTTGCTCATAATATTTTATCCTTGAGCTAGGGATTTCAGAAATCGACTATATTATTCTTGTGGGGTTCTCTCATAGGGTCTCTTTCAAGTTGTGATAAGTGGATTTTTTTATCTTTCTACTTTCTCCTTTTGTTGTAATGCTTCAGAACAATTTTCTTCAATTATTCTTGTATTATTTTATCAAGTTTCTTTCTGTTTTTTAATCATAGCTTTCAGGTAGCATGATTATTCTTATTTTTCTTCTTGATCCAGATAGTTGTTTCTCTTATGAGATATTTCACAATCTCTTCTAGTTTTTCATTCTTTGTATTTTGTTTTATTATTTCTTGGTTTCTTAGGACTTTACTGGCTTCCCCTTTCCCAATTCTTATTTTCAAGGAGTTGTTTTCTTCCTTAAGATTCTGGAATTTTTTTTCTAATTGGTTGACTTTCTTTTCCTAATCTTCTTGTTTTTCTTGGATTTTTCTAATTTCTTTTTTAGTTTTTCCTCAATCTCTCTTACTTGATTTTTAAAGTTTTTTTAAGTTCTTCCATTAATTCTTTTTGGGAAATTGATTATTTAATGTTACTTTTTGGAGTAGAAAAGGTTTTCTTAGCTTCAGTATCCTCCTTTGAAGACAAACCCCATTTTTAAACTTTGTAGCAGCTTATTTTTTTGTATTCACCTCTAGTCCCATGGTATAGGGGATGGTGCCTCTGGCCTCAGATACTCCTTCAGTCTCCCCTCTTGCCTGGATTTGAAACCAAGACTTCCATTCTCCAGTAAGTTACCACAGCTAGCAGCATCCACACATCATTGCTTCTGTACTCACATGGCATGTGCTGGTTCCTTCTTGCCCAGAACCACATGTCCATGGCACAGCTGTGTCTAGTGTTCCTTGTCAACAGAGGTTCTCTCACTCTTCCCCTCTTCCAATGCCCAACTTCCCTCACTGTCCAGGGGTAAATGTTCCTATGGCTGTAGCCCAAGGAAGACTTGCAACCCAGCTAACTCCAGGGCTGGAAGCTTGTTCTTTAAGCAAAACTAGACTGGGGGTGTTTATTCCTCATTGGGACCAATCTTCATCCTGGGATTTTTTTTCAGATCTTCTTTAGTTATCCCAGGAAGAACACTGTTCTGCTTCTATTCATATTTATTTATTTATTTTTTACCATCCTGTTATTCCTAAGGCACTATTTTATCTTGTTTGTGGGGACAACCTACTCTGCCATCTTCCCACAATCCTCCTAGAAAAAAATATTTATGGAAGTAGTTTGATCCAGAGGGAACATTATTTTGATGCCAGAAGATAAATGGAATTAGAGAAGAAGGATGTTAAGATGAAAGGAAATCCATTAACTGTGGAGCAAGAATTCAGGGGACACAGTGTCAGGCATATATGGAATGGGACATTAGGAAGTAAAGATGATGTGGAAGAGAATAAGGGGGGAAGCTGTTTGGGGTGAGAAATGAGGTTTGTCCACTGACAGCTCTGAGTACACAATCATTGAAATGGAACTAGTATGAGGGTGTGGGAATATGCTAACCATTTAGGAGTAAGTCCATGCAGATTTGGCATATATTAAGTGATGCTGTGCCCTATGATGGTCAAAAATGCCTGCCTCATGGCATGCATGAGCAAGTAGAGGTATAGCATGATATTGGAGAGGTCCCTGGGGATCAAAAGAAAGCAAGAATTGAGTAGAATTTTCTCTACTTCTTTGTTGCTTATTTCAACAATTAAGTTCATTAACATGTATTGATTAAACAGTTATGATTATAGAGTATTGTAATAGATACCAGAGAAGATGAAAAGTTTAGATGTAAAATCACCCCTGATCTCATGGGGAATGAAATTTAGTAAAAAGATAAGACACAAAAATATAATATATAATAAATCATATTCAATGACAACTTCATTAAAGGTATAAATAAGAGAAGGGAATATGAAAAGGAATGTTGTTATTAATATTGAGGATGAGGGAAAGTTTCACATAAGAGTTAATATGTGAAATATGACTTAAAGTAAGGGTAGGAGTTTGAGTTTAAACAGAGATTTGGGGCAAGAAGGAACTGCTAGACACATGTAACATCATAAGCAATGACACAGAGGATTGTAAACAGAAAATAGTCCAGTTTGGCTGGAGAAGAACACACAGAAGTAAGAAATATGAAATAAGACTGTTAAGTGGGGCAGTGCCAACTTTTGAGTACCTAAAATTCCAGACAAATAAGTCTGAACTGTATTGATAGGCAATAGTTGTAGGTTAGTATCCTAATGCTGCTACTGACTTTCTGGGTAAACTTAGGCAAATTACTTACCCTGTCTTGGCTTTAATATTCTCATCTACAAAATGAATAAAAAGACTAAAGAGTGGTCAGAAAACATAAAGAATATGAGGGAAAATCAGTATCACAAACCTAGGAGAAGTGGATAGTCAAAAGTGCCCAAAGCTGCAGAGAGGTCAAGAGGAATGAAAACTGAGCAAATGGTGGGAAATTAGCAATTATGAGATCATCAAAAACCTTAGACAGCAATTTTGTTTGAATAGTGAGGTTGGAAGCAAGATTTACAGAGTTGAGAAGTGAGAGGAGAGAAAATTGAAACAATGAACATAATTATTATCATAGTTTGAAGGTGTTGTCCTACAGTAAAACTCCTTGAGGAAAGTGGGTATTAAAAGGATCTATCCAAAAGCAGTATGGGTCATAGAGTCTTAGCATACATCCTTTGTGTGTGTGTGTGTGTGTGTGTGTGTGTGTGTGTGTGTGTGTATAATTTCTACTTTTGTTATTATATAAATAATTCTCCTGCTTTTTTCACTTCACTATGCATTATTTCATCCTTTCCAAGATTCTTTAAAATCTTTAAAAATTTAAAATAATTTCTGGGGTTACAAAAAAATTTGGAATCCCATTTCTGAGGTATGTTGGCCCTTTACCAGCATTTTACTATTCACCTAGGATTTCCTGTATATCATTCATTGTTGGGTGCAATCGTACCAGAAGAGAGTTAATCCATTCCCCAAGAGACTCAGCCTTGCCCCCCAACCCACAATAGAACTAATAATTTTATGTTCCTCAACTCTCTGCAATAAAGAGGGTGAAGGAAGAGGTACAGAGATGACTTTCGTCTCCCTTGACTCTGATGTGGTTTTGATGGCAAAAAAGGAGTAAAAAAATTGTTTTGATTGTCAGACCCTGTTGAGGGATCCAGGATATTTATTGGGAATTGAGGTCAGTGCCACAAAGGAAATGCCAAGGGGTCAGTTGCATCTGAGAGTATTGGTCCCTTTATTTTTGTACCAAGTCTTTGCCCACCTCACCTCCCCCTTCCTGCTGTATCCTAGACTTATTTGGTATACCTTCATGTAGCTATGGCAAGTTCCTTTTCCTGAAAGCTGACTGTTGTGGAAATCTTTCCTTTCCCCAATCTCACCAAACAAAACCATAAAACAAATGAATCCTAGGAATTTGAATACCTATCTGTATTTATATCTAGATAGACAGACAGACAGGCAGACAGATGCCTATGTCTGTTGTTCGCTCATTCCAGTTGTGTCCAACTCTGCATGACTCCATTTGAGGTTTTCTTGGAAAAGATACATGAGTGACTTTCCATTTCCCTCACCAGATTATTTTACAGATGAGGAAATTAAAAAAAAAAAAACAAAACAAAGTTAAATGACTTGCCCAGAATCACACAGCTAGTAAGTGTCTGAGGCCAGAGCTGAACTTAGGAAATGAGTCTTCCTGACCTCAATCCCAGTACTCTATCCACTATGCTACCTAGATGCCCCATATCTATGTCTTTATATCTATCTTTCTAACTATCTATCTTTCTATCACCAGCACCACTCGTAGGTCTTGTTTGAAGCAAGTCATAGGTCTATGTAATAATGATAATTTTTATAACTTAGATTTTCCCCTCCTTGGGTCAGCTGATAAGGTTAATAGTGAAAAAAGTTTAGGGGTGTTATGTGCTGGGTAGATAAGAATGACTACTGTAACTGAATTTTACAGAGGCTTTTCCTCGGAAAAACTTTTCTGTGAAATTTATGTATAAACAAATACTTATCAACTATTCTTTGAATGTTTGCCATCTTCCTCTTTTTGAATGTAAATACTTTCTCCTCATTTAGTAACATTCAAATACTCATATTTACCATTTTCTCTTGATTTAAGTATTATATTTCAGTGTTTCTATTCAGGCCTGAACTTTTTATCAAGAATACATGGAAGTCCACTATTTTATTACAGGTTCATATTTTCTGTAGGATTGATCTCAACTTCATGAATCCATATCCTTTGCCCTGTGAAATATATTCCAGGCTTTCTGGTATTCTATGATGATAGCTATTGGATAATCCTAATTATGGCACCTCAGTACTTGTTTTGGGTACAAACCATGCCCTATTTATCCGCAACATTGATATCCTTAACCTCAGGTGCCCTCCTCAGTCCACACTGGATCTGATATCCAGTTCTCGGGTTGGAATAACAGGACTTCTCATAAGCTTATATTCTTGCTTCCTATATTATTTCAGGCCTGTCCTCTTTGGTTATGGGACTGCTTCATACTCTACTACAGAGCCGTAGATCCCAGTTTATCCCCAAGGACAAAAGGCTATGCCTGGGCCCTTCTTAGCCAGATGTAGTTTCTAAAACTCTTGGATTTCACTATTTCCCTATGCTCACCAGTACAAAACCAATGATTCAATAATTGTTTCTTGAATTTTTCAATAATGGTTTGGTTTGATGCTCTTTCTGAGTCTTTTTTGAAGTAGCTGTGGAGGAGAACTGGGTTATTCTGCTTCTTTCTAATCTAATACCTTTGGTGGTCTAATTATGTTTAAAAAATAAGGTTTCATTGATTTAAAAATTTTATAATTTCTCCTAATATTCCTTCCCCTCCTAAAGAGCCATCTCATATAATAAATGGTATTTTTAAAGACAAAAAGAAAGGAAAATCACCCTACCAATTAATACTTTGAAAAAGTCTAAAAATTTGTGCTAACTGCAATACATCCAATATTATTTTTTTCCAAAAAGAGATTATTTTTATCTTTTATGATATAAATATAGTCCTTTGTTTCTTTAGTTTTACTTTAATCTATTTTTAAGTCATCCATGGTCCCACTGCTTTTCTTGTCCCCCTTTCCCCTACCCTCTATTACTCTTTTCTCTGGTTTTGCGATTTTATTTATTAGTTTCATTTTTCTAGTTTACTTTTATTTAGTTGCTTAATTTTCATATTTTTCCTCTCATATAATAATCAGTGCAATTCCCTTTATTCTCCCTCTTCTATGTTTTGTTAATTTTTAAATTCAAGTTTTACAATTGATTCTGGAAAGTATTTCTTTCCCCTTTTCATTATTTGTTTCCCTTCTTTCACTATCCCAACCTTTAATTCTATTATTCTTGATCCTTATACTTACATAGTCATTCTTTATTCTGTGCAATAATCATGGAATTAAAACTTTAACTTTACCTATTTTGAGTTTTCTTTTCTAAATAGTTTTTTTATACTGTAGATATGATCCAATTGGCCTCCTTTTTCCTGTTGTAACTCACTCTTAGAATTACCAGTTTCTCCAGGAGATAGGGAGGATATTTCCGCTTTGTACAAATCTTCCTATATCCCTGATTGCATAGTTCATCATATACCTTTGCCTTTCCCTTGTCTTTTTTTGTCCCATTTGTCTAAAAATCTCTTGGATGAGTCCACGCCTTTCTATTCTTCTGCCTGTTGTCCCATTGGTGCTCTGATTCATCTGCTGAGTCAGGATGAGTAGTCTCTCTAAGCACCAGATCTTTACAGATAACACTCATTGTAAGGTCCCCATCTCCCTTTACAGATTATCTATCTTCTTTTATATGGGTATTCATCCTTGGTACCCCCTACTACCACTGAAACAATACCATTTTTTTCTCCCTTTTTCAAAACTTTTCCTTTTGCCTCCTCACTCATCTCTCATAGGGTTTCTTCTTCCTGAGAGACAGTAGGAGTTATTTTCCCTCTATTATTAGCCTTTGAATTAATCAGGATATCTTCCTCCTCTCCTTTATATATGTGTGTGTGTATGTGTATCCCCCTTTATATGTGTGTATGGTATGGGTGAGTGGGGAGAATGAGCAATAAGTTTAAGGGCTCAGAAGGATGTTGAGCCTGGCCTGGTAGAAGGTATAAAACAAGAAAGAAGCAGGACAGAGAGCAAGTACATGGTTTTGCCTCATAGTCAAGGAATGGGCTGGTTGGCCCTTATTCTTTTCATGTAACTAATCCAAATCTCCTTTCAGTCATACATCTATGTTTGTGATTTTTGTTTTGTAAAACTCTTTCCTTCACTTGTAATTCATACAGACTATTCATACCCAAAATTCAAGTCTCCACCATTCGTTATCTACTAAAAATTATGGAAAATCTCCATGGATTGTCCACCCAACTGCATAGCCTTGAAAACAAACATTCTTCATGTATTTGGTTGTTTCAGTGTGGGTAGTTAGGCTGGTATTTTAAATACTGAGAGGCAGAACAGAGAAAACAATAAAAACAGTAGCTGCAAGAGCAAATAGTTTACACAGTATACTTGCTGATGTACCAATTCTGTTTTTTTTTTTTATTAGTCAGGTTGTGAAAGAATAAACAAACCAAAAGAGGAAAAAAAATCACACCAAAAATTAAAGTGAAGGTAGTATGATTCAGTCTATGTTCAGGCTACATCAATCCCTCCCTCCACCTCCCAGGCATGCATAGCATTTTCCAGCATGAGTTCTTAAAAATTGTCTTGTATCATTGCATTGCTGAGAAGAGCTAAATCTATCCTACATGATCACTGAATAATGTCACTATTACTGTGTACAATATTCTCCTAGTTCTTCTCATTTCACTTTGCATCAGTTCATTTACATCTTTTCAGTTTTTTTCTGAGATATAGCTGCTCATCATTTCTTATAGCATAATAGTATGCCATCACAATCATATACCACAACTTGTTCAGCCATTCCCCAATTGATCAACATTCTATTTCTCATATAATGTCACTGCTAAAAGAATTGCTATGAACATTTTTTTGCATGTGGGTTCTTTCCCTTTTTTATGATCTCTTTGGGATGCAGACCTAGTGGTAGTATTGCTGTGTCCAAGGGTATGCACTGTTTTATAGTCCTTTGGGCATAGTTCCAAATTGTTCTACAGAATGGTTGGGTCAGTTCAAAACTCCACCAACAACACATTAGTGTCCCAATTTTGCCGCATTGTTTCAACATTTATCACTTTCCTTTTCTGTCATATTAGCCAATCTGATAGGTGTAAGATGGTACCTCAGAACTGTTTTAATTTGAATTTCTCTAATCCATAGTGATTTAGAGAATTTTTTCATATGACTGTAGATAGCTTTAATTTCTTCATCTGAAAACTGCCTGTTCATATGCTTTGACCATTTATCCATTGGGGAATGACTTATATTCTTATAAATTTGACTGTTTTCCATATATTGGAAAAATGAGGCCTTTATCAGAGACACTTGCCATAGAAATTGTATCTTAGCTTTCTGCTTTCCTGCTAATCTTGGTTGCATTTGTTTTGTTTGTACAAAAACTTTTCAATTTAATATAATCAAAGTTATACATTTTGCGTCTCATTATGCAAATGAGATCTTTGCTATCTTTGGTCAAAAATTCTTCCTTTCTCCATAGATCTGACAAACAAACTATTCTTTCCTCTCCTAATTTTTTTATGGTATCACACTTTATGTACTCATGTACATAAATCATGTGCTCATGTTGACCGTGTCCTGGTATACATTGCAAGATGTTGGTCTATATGTAATTTCTACCATACTGTTTTCCACATTTCTTAGCAGTTTTTTTGGTCAAATAGTGAGTTCTTATCCCCAAAACTGGGGTCTTTTGGTTTATCAAACATTAGAATTCTATGGCCATTTACTATTGCATCATGTGTACCTAATCTAATCCACTGATCCATCACTCTATTCCTTAGTCAGTAGCATACATTTTTTATGATTGCCACTTTATAATGTAGTCTGAGCTCTGATAGGGCTAGACCACCTTCCATTGAAGTTTTTTTTTGTTGTTGTTTTTCACTAATTCCCTTGATCTTTTTGACTTTTTGTTTATCAAGATGAATTTTTGTTTTCTAGATCAATAAAATAATGTTTTAGTAGGTTGACTGGCACGGCACTGAATAAGCAAATTGATTTAATAAGAATTGTCATTTTTATTATACTGGCTTGGCCTACTCATGAACAATTGATATTTTCCCAATTGTTTAGAATCAACTTTATTTGTTAGAAAAGTGTTTTGTAATTGTGTTCAAATACTTCCTGGATTCATCTTGACAGGTAGATTCTGAAGTATTTTATGTTGTCTACAGTTATTTTAAATTGAACTTCCTTTTCTATGTCTTGATGTTGGGTTTTATTGGTAGTATATAGAAATGCTGAGGCTTAGATCCAAGATGGTAGAGAAAAGCCAGGAAGTTGCCTGAGCTCTCCATAGCTTCCCTAGGAAACAATACTCAATCAAACCTCTAAACAGATTCTAGAGTCACAGAATATACAAAAAGATAGAATGAAGTTATTTTCCAGCTAAAGATGACTTAGAAGGAATGCAGGTGAATTCTATCTCACTTGGGTGGAAGTGAAATGCAGCCCAGCACAGATGGTATTAGTGCAAACCAGTGGGAGGTTCTTTGCCACAGCACAGAACAGTAACCAATGTCCCACGATCCTGGCTCAGCAAGCTAGTGGCATAGTAAGCAAGCTGTGAAACCTCCAACCCCAGAACAGAAGGCAAATTGTCAGCCTCTGAATCCTGGCTCAAAATGTGTGACTAGGACTGGCTACCCTAGCACAATGGGCAAGCCACAAGCACCTGAAGCCCGAGTGTGTAAAGCAAGTGTCCAGACTCCTGGCTCCCAGCACAAGAAACTTAGGACAGTGCCCCCTCCACTCCAGGGGATCAACTTTAAAAAGTGAGGGAAAAAAGAGTTTGATCATAGAAAGCTACTATGGTGAAAGGGAATATCAAAACACAAACTCAGAAGAGAACAATTTCAAAATGCCTACCTACAAAGATTCAAAGGGAATATGAAATGATCTCAAGCTTTAAAAGTCTTTGAAGAGCTCAAAAAGGACTTTAAAAATTAAATTAGGGGGCAGCTAGGTGGTGCAGTGGATAGAGCTCTAGTCTGGGAGTCAGGAGGCCCTGAGTTCAAATCTGGCCTCAGACACTTAACACTTACTAGTTGTGTAACCCTGGACAAGTCACTTAACCCCATTGCCTAGTCAAAAAAAAATAAATAAGAGAGGTAGAAGAAAAATAAGGAAAATAAATTAAAGTTATGCTTGAGAACTATGGGAAAAAAGAGTCAACAGTTTGGAAAAGGAAGCACAAAAATTGATTGATGAAAATGACTTCTTCATAAAAATGGGAAAAGAACCCACCTGTACAAAAGCATTTATAGCAGCTCTTTCTGTGGTGGCAAAGAATTGGAAATTGAAGGGATGCCCATCAATTGGGGAATAACTGAAAAAGTGTGGTATATGAATATAATGGAATACTATATTTTACTATAAGAAATGATGAGCAAGTGGACTTCAGAAAAATCTGGAAAGGCTTGTATGGACTGATGTTGAGTGAAGTGAGCAGAACCAAGAGAATGTTGTACACAGTAATAGTTACATTGTGTGATGACTAATTTTGATAGACTTAGTTCTCCTCAGTAATGCAAGGATCTAAGACATCTCCAAAAGAGTCATGATAGAAAATGCTATCTACATCCAGAGAAAGAACTATGGAGTTTGAATGCAAAGGAAGTATACTATTTGCTCTTTTTTTCTGTTTTGCTTTGTTGTTTTTTTTCCCTTTCTTATGGTTCCTCCTATTGACTCTAATTCTGCTTTACAACATGACTTATGTGAAAATATGTTTAATAGGAATGCATATGTAGAGCCCATATCAGCTTACATGCCATCTTAGGAAGGGAGGCAGAGAGGGTGGGGGAGAAAATTTAAAACTCAAAAGCTTATGGAAGTGAATGTTGAAACCTAAAAATAAATTAATTTAAAAAAGAAAAAGAAAACAACTCTTTAAAAAATAAAATTGGCCAAATGCAAAAGGCAATACCAAAGCAAACTGAAGAAAATAATTCCTTAAAAGTTAGAATTGGGCAAATGGAATCTAATTACTCTGTGAGACAACAATAAACAGTCAAACAAAATCAAAAGATTGAAAAAAATGAAGAAAATGTAAAACACTTCATTGGAAAAAAAAAAAGCTGACCTGGAAAATAGATACAGGAGAGATAATTTAAACTGCCTGATATCCTAGGATGAGACGGTAAAATAGTCATTGAAAGAATCCACTGATCACCTTGGAAACAGATCCCAAAATGAAAACTCTAAGGAATATTGTAGCCAAATTCCAGATTTATCAGGCAAAGAAGAAAATACAGCAATCAACTCGAAAGAAAACATTCAAATATCATGGAGCCACAGTCAGGAGTACACAGGACAGCATTTTCTACATTAAAGGATTAGAGTGCTTGGGATATGATATTCCAGAAGGCAAAGGAGCTTAGATTATAACCGAGAATCAACTACCCAGCAAAATTAAGTATAATCTTTCAGGAGAGGAGATAAACATTCAATGAAGTAGGGGACTTTAAAACTTTGCTAATGAAAAGACCAAAGCTGAACCTAAAATTCGGTCTTCAAATACAACACTCAAGATAAGCATAGAAAAGTAAACAGGAAAGAAAAAAAAACCTGTTATTCAATAAGATTAAACTGTTTACAAACCTACACAGGAGGGTGATACTTGTAACTCTTGAGAGCTATATCTGTATTAGAGCAGTTAGAAGTATACATAGACAGAGGGTGTGGGTATAAATGGACTTTGATGTGATGTTATTAAAAAATTAAGGGGTGAAAAAAAGGATTGTACTAGTAGAAGAGAAATGAGGGAGGCAGAATAGGGTAAATCATATCACATGAAGATGTGCAAAAAACATTATGGTAGAAGGAAAGAAGGTAAAGGTGAGGATTGTTTGAACTTTACTTTTGTAAAATATGTCTCTAAGAGGGAATAACAAACACACTCATTTGGGTGTAGAAATTTATCTTGCCCTAGAGGGGAATAGGAGGTGAATGAGGAAAGAAAAGGGAAGGGGATAAATAAAGGAGAGGGCAGAAAGTAGTGCAAAAGTAGGAAGAGAAAGGCAACAGAAAAGGGGGAGGCCTGATAGAAGAGTGGGCAGATTAAGGAAGGTGGTGTTCAGAAGGAAAACATTGGTGAGATAGGACAGGATGAAAAGAGAAAGAAAAGCATAAGCGGGGAAAATAGAATGGAGGAAAATCTACAGTTAGTAGTCATAACTCTGAATGTGAATGGGATGAAGGCTTCCATAAAACAAAAAACAGATAGCAGAATAAATTAAAAACTGGATTTCTACAATAATGTTTACAAGAACCACATTTGAAACAAAGAGACACATGCAGAATAAAGACAAAAAGCTGGAGCCAAATCTATTATGCTTCAGCTGAAAAAAAAAACAAAATACAGGAGGGTTCGCAATCCTGATCTCAAAGCAAAAAGAAAAAATAGATCTTGTTAAAAGAGAGAAGGAAAGACACTGTGTCTTAGTAAAAAGCACCATAGACAATGGAGTAATATCAATACTAAACATATATGCAACATGTGGTATTACATCAAAATTGTTAGAGGAGTACTTAAATGAGTTACAGGAAGAAATAGACAACAAAACTATATGGGTGGGGGACTTCAACCTCGGCCTCTCAGAACTAGATAAACCTAACCACAAAATAAAAGAGAAAGAAGATAAGCAGGTGAATAGAATTTTAGAAAAGTTAGACATGATAGACCTCTGGAGAAAATTGAATGGGGAAAGAAAGGGATATAGCTTTTTCTCAGTGGTACATGGCATCTACACAAAAATTGACCATATATACTAGCATAAAAACCTCACAATCAAATGCAGAAATATTAATGAATCCTTTTCTGATTATGATGCAATAAAATAATGTGTAATAAAGGGCTGTGACAAGATAGACTAAAATTAATTGGGAACTAAATAATCTAATCCTAGAGAATGAGTGGGTCAAACAACAAATCACATAAATAATCAACAATTTCATTAAAGAGAACTACAAGAATAAGACAATATACTAAACTTATGGGATGCATCAATAGCAGTATTAGGGGAAATTTCATATCTCTAAATGCTAATATATATAAAAATAGAGAAAGTAGAACTGGGCATGCAACTAAAAAATCCAGAAAAAGAAAAAAAATTCCCTTTTGAATACCAAATTAGAAATTCTAAAAATCAAAGGAGAAATTAATAACATTGAGGGTATGAAAACTATTGAACTAATAAATAAAAGTAAAGCTGATTTTATAAAAAAAAATAAAATAGATAAACCTTTGGTAAATTTGATTAAATAAAAGAAGAGAGAAAACCAAATTATCAGTATCAAAAATGAAAAGGGTAAATTCACCACCAATGAAGAGGAAATTGAAGCAATAATTAAGAACTATTTGCTGAACTGTATGCCAACAAATCTGACATTCTAAGTGAAATTAATGAATATTTACAAAAATATCAATTTTGCCCAGAATTAACAGAAGAGGAAATACAATATTTAATTCCACTATAAGAAAAGAAATTGAATCCCTAAGAAAAAAAATCTCCAGAGTCAGATGGATTTACAGGTGAATTCTACCAAACATTTAAAGAACAATTCCAATACTATATAAACTATTTGGGAAAATAGGTGAAGGAGTCTTATAAAATTCTTTTTTATGTCAAAAATATGTTGCTGATACCTAAAGCAGGAAGAGCAAAAAAAGAAAAAGAAAATTATAGACCAATTTCCCTACTGAATATAGATGCAAAAATTTTAAATAAAACATTAGCAAAGAGATTATAACAATTTATCACTACAACAATACATTATGACCAGGTGGGATTTATATTAGAAATGCAGGGCTGGTTGAATATTAGGAAAACTATTAGCATAATTTATCATATCAATAATAAAACTAATAGAAATCAAGTGATTACCTCTATAGATGCAGAAAAAAAACATAATGCAGCCATCATTATAATTAAAAAACACTAGAGAACTTGGGAATAAATTGAGTTTTCCTCAAAATAAGTAGTATCTATCTAAAACCACCAGAAAGCATTATATATAAAGGGGATAAGCAATAAACATTTCCAATAAGATCAATGATAAAAAAAAGACACCCATTATCACCACTATCATTCAATACTGTATTAGAAATTTTAGCTTGAACAATAAGAGAAGAAAAAGAAATTGAAGGAATTAGAATAGACAATGCAGAAACAAAGCCATCACTTTTTGCAGATAGCTGATAGGATGGTATTCTTAGAGAATCCTAGAGAATCAACTAAAACAACTTCTTGAAATAGTTAAAAACTTTAGCAAACATGCAAGATATAAAATAAATCCACATAAATCATCAGCATTTTTATGCATTACAAAGCCCAGCAGTCAGAGATAGAAAGTAAATTCTCTTTAAGATAACTGTGGACAAAAAAAAAAAATATTCGGTAGTCTACCTGACAAGGCAAACCCAGGAACTACATGAACACATCTGCAAAACACTTTTTACACAAATAAAGTCAGACCTAAACAATTACAAAAATATCAGTTGCTCATTGGTAGGTTGAGCTAATATAATAAAATGATAATTCTACCTAAATTAATTTTCTTATTCAGTGTGATAATCACACTACCAAAAATTACTTTATAGAACTAGACAAAATAATAATAAAGTTCATCTGGAAGAACAAAAGCTCAAGAATATCAAGGGAATTAATGAAAAAAAAAATCAAAGGATGGTGGCCTAGCCATACCAGATCTAAAACTATATTATAAAGTGGCAATAATCAAACTTATTTGGTACAGGTTAAGAAATAGAATGGTGGGTCAGTGGAATAGGTTATGTACACATGACACAGTAGTCAATGTCTATAGTAATGCACTGTTTGATAAACCAAAGACTTCTGGGATAAAAACTTACTATTTGACACAAAGTGCTGGGAAAACTCAAATATAACATGACAGAAATTAGGCATAGATCAGTATCTCATACCCATTACCAAGATAAGATATAAATAGGTACATGATTTAGATATAAAGGGCAATACCATAAGAAAATTAGGAGAACAAGGAATAGTTTACCTGTCAGATTAATGGAGAATGGAAGAATTTATGACCAAACGAGATAGAGAATGTTATGAAATGCAAAATGGATAATTTTAATTATATTAAATTAAGAAGTTTTATCATAAATAAAACCAATGCAATCCAGATTAGAAGGAAAATAGAAAGCTCAGAAACAATTTTTATAGTGAATGTTTCTGATAAAGAATTCATTTCTCAAATATATGGAGAACTCAGTCAAATTTATAAGGATACAAGTCATTCCCCAATCGGTAAGTTGTCAAAGGATATGAACAGGCAGTTTTCAGATGAAGAAATTAAAGCTATCAATGGAAACTTATAGAAGGTCAAAAAATTGAACTCAATAAGATGTTGCTTTCAGGATATGCTATAAAAATGAGAGATACAGACAAATATAAAATCAAGGCCAGCAGTAGAATTTATTAAGTAAAAAATGACAGAAAAGGAAAAGGATAAATGTTGGAGAAGATGTGGTAAAATTGGGACACTGGTGCATTGTTGATGTAGTTGTGAACTGATTCAACCATTCTGGAGAACAATTTGGAACTATGTCCAAAGGGCTATAAAACTGTGCATATCCTTTGATCAAGCAAAACCACTACTTGTTCTGTACCTACATCTGCAAAAATGTTTATAGCAGCCCTTTCGGTTGTGGCAAAATATTACAAATTGAGAGGATGCCTATCAATTGAGGAATGGCTGAACAAGCTGTGGTATATGAATGTAATGGAATGTTGTCATGCAATTAGAAATGATGAACAAGCAGATTTCAGAAAAACCTGGAAGGACTTGTACAAACTGCTGCAAAGTGAAATGAGCAGAACCAGGAAAACGTTGTACAAGGTATTCAGCGATAGTGTGTGATTATCAACTGTGAATAACTCAGCTCTTCTTAGCAATACAGTGATACAAGACAAGTAGAAAGGACTCATGAGGGAAAATGCTATCCATATCAAGATAAAGAACTGATGGACTCTGAATGAAAATGACAGTGTAACTTTCTCAAATACTATTAAATGTAAAAATAATTAAAAAAGAAATAAAATACATGTCTTAAAGCCCAAACTCACTGCTTTGTATGCAAAGTTAAAAAAAATTCATAATTTCATGATGAAAATTGAAGCTCTGTTTCCAAAGTAAACTTTATTTCTTTTTTTTAGAAGTGTTATCTGTGAGGCTATGGAGAGCCAGTATAAAATGGCAAAATAAAGGTGTTTTGAAATAAACATGAAACCTACCATAATATTTATAAAATTTATTTTCTTTTCTACAGAAATAAACTCATTGGTTGACTCAAAAAAATAAATGATGATAATTTATGTGGGTTTATTTTATATCCTGCAACTTTGCTAAAGTTGTTACTTATTTCAAGTAGTTTTTAGTTAATTCACTATGATTCTCTAAGCATACATCATATTTTCTCCAAAGAGCAATAAGTTTGTTTCCTCATTGACTATTCTAATTTCTTCAGTCCTTTTCTTTTCTCATTGCTATAACTAATAATTTTAGTACAATTTTGAATAATAGTGGTGATAATGTGCATATTTTCTTTACCTCTGATCTTATTGGGAAGGCTTCTAGCTTATCCCCATTACAGGTAATGCTTACTGATGGTTTTAGATACATACTACTTGTGATTTTAAGGAAACTCCATTTATTTCTATGTTCTTTTGTGTTTTTAATAGGAATGAGTGTTGCATTTTGTCAAAGGATTTTCTGCATGAATTGAAATGATCATATGATTTTTGTTGCTTTTCATATTGATAACTGGTAAATTATGCTGATAGATTTCCTAATATTGAATCATCCCTGCATTCCTGGTATAAATCCCACTGGACATAGTGAATTATTGCTGTAATCTCTTTGCCAATATTTTATTTAAAATTTTTGCATCCATATTATTTAGGGAAATTAGTCTATAGTTTTCTTTCTGTTTTGGTTCTTCCTAGTTTATATATCAGTACCATGTTTGTTCCATTAAAGGAATTTTGTAGGACTCCTATTTTCCCAAATAGTTTAGATATTATTGGAGTTAATTGTTGTCTAAATTGAGAGAATTCACTTATGAATCTATATGGCTCTGGATTTTTCCTTACGGAGTCTGTTGATGGCTTGTTCAATTTCTTTTTCTAAAACGGGATTATTAAGCATTCTATTTTCTCTTCTGTTAGTCTGAACAATTAATTTATTGGTAAACATTTATTAATTTCATTTCAATTGTCAGATTTATTGGCATATAATTGGGCCAATTATCACCTAATAATTGCTTTAATGTCCTCTTCATTGGTGATTAATTTTCCTTTTTCATTTTTTGATACTAGTAATCTGGTTTTCTTTCTTTTTTAAATCTAATTAACCACAGATTTATCTATTTTTGTGTTATTTTTACAAAGCCATCTTCTATAGTTTTATTTATTAGTTCTTTGGTATTCTTACTTTCAATTTTATTAATCTCTCACTTGCTTTTCAGGATTTCTAATTTGGTGTTTAATTGGAGACTTTTAATTGGTTCTTTTTCTAGTTTTTTTTAGTTGCATGCCCAATTCATTGTTCTGTTCTTCCTCTATTTTATTGATGTCAGTATTCAGAAATATAAATTTTCCCTTAAGTAGTACTTTGGCTGCATCCTGTAAATTTTGGTATGTTGTCTCACTTTTGTCATTCTCTTTGATAAAATTATTGTTTGTTTCTATGATATGTTCTTTGACCTACTCATTCTTGAGGACTGGCTTGTTTAGTTTCCAATTAATTTTAGTCTATCTTTCATAGCCTTTTATCAAATGTAATTTTCATTGCATTATGATCTGCAAAGAATGAATTATATACATACACACACATATATTCATTTCTACATTTGAATGTGAGAGTTTTTTTACTGTAATACATGATCATTTTTTTTTTGTACAGGTGCCATGAACCACTGAGATAAAGATATATTCCTATCTATCCCCATTCAGTTTTCTCCAGAGGCCTATTATATCTAACTTTTCTAAAATTCAGTTCACCTTCTTAATTTATTTCTTGTTTATTTTGTGGTGAGATTTATCTAATTCTGAAATGGAAATATCAACTCTTGTCTTAAAAGAATTATAATAGTAAAAAAAACATAAAGGGAAATAAAACACACACATACCCATAGTAAGCAAATTATAAAATTTTCCCAATGATTTGTATATTGAAATAAAACACATTGTCCTGGATATATTTGTATGATCTACAAAGTAGTTGTGATGGGCATAGTACCCAGTTGAGTTGCTAGTGGATGGAGTACTAGACAGTCAGGAAAATCTGATTTCAAATTCTATCTGAGACACTTACTAGTTTTATGACTGCTGAAATTAACAACTTTTCAATAACCTCAGTTTCCTCATTCATAAAATGAGTTAATAATATCTAAATAACATTATTGTTATGACACTCAAATGAAATGTGTATGTAAAATTCTTTGTAAACTTTAGCATGTCATAGAAATGTGCATTATATATATGTATGTATATGTGTGTGTATATATATATATATATATATAAACACACACACACATACACGTAATATATGATAAGGATGAAGGGAAAGATAGTACAGTCAGTCAAACATAAAAAAACACTAAAAGTGGCTCTATTGACTGTAAAGATTCCTATCATAGTTAAAATTTCTATCAATGATCCTTTCAACTTTATATTCTGTGATTCTACCATATATTGTAGAAGCAAATTAGAAGTGGTGTTAAAGAATGAAAAGGTTTTGACCTATGACAACAAAGGTGGTATCCACCCATTAGATCATGAATCATTTAAAACAAAATGTAATTATGTAGTATAGACATAGAAGGAGTTTGGTCTTTTGCTATAGACAGATTGAATTCTAGATTTAACAAAGAAATAGATAAAGTCTAATTTCAACCTTATTCTATCCTTATTTCTACATTATATTCCTCTTTCTTACATATTGTCCAATGATAGTTTTACTGGGATCTTCCAAATGTAAGACTCCACAAATTCCACTCTTACAGTCATTGCGCCACTTGAGAATATCACCAACCAAATTCACACCCAAACTTAGCTGTACTATATTCCATTCCTTCTCATCTCCAATTTCTATTTACTTATTATTAGTGTTTAAGGCTAATAATAGCTTTCATTGTTACACATTCTAGATAACATTTTGAAAGAACTATATAAATACATAATTATGCTATTTTCATTTTATGGGTGGAGAAGTTAAGGTACAGAGGGATCTGAGAATTGGTCAACTTCATTCCATTAGTGACTAATGGCAGTAGAATACAATTCTCTTTAATCTGGGAGTGCTGCTCTGACAATTTTGTTGACCTCTTTTCATTCTATGAATGCTTACATAATTTTATATAATCATTTCCTTTATATCTAAATTGAGTGTTAAAATGTAGTCTATGATTTGTTAAAATAAAAAAAAAAAGAAAACATGAAGCCCTGATGCTTATGCAGGACAAATGCCGTGGCAGTGACATTGCCTGCTGCTGTGGTGACATTGGAAGAAAACATTGCAATGGGGAAAAAAAACTATTCTGAATGCTGCAAAGCTTTTCTTAATGAGATGCTGTTACATGAACAAGAAAGTAAGGATGGTAGCATAGGTTTCCTTGTATCCCATAATAAATATTGATGATGATAAATGATGACTGGTAGAAAAAGATGAAGTAGGAAATGAAATATGTTTTAATTTCAACAGGCCAGGACTCAGGAATTAAATATCAAAAGATAAGGCCATACTCTTGAAAAAAGAAAAATGCTGGTAAAATGTATTTTAAGGTTTAGAGACAAGCTTTCCTCCTTTTCACTGCAAATAGTTGTTTGTCAAGGATTTTAAATATATTAAAGTTTCTTTCAGTGTAGCCCTTGGGATCCTGGCTGTGGGATGATCTTCTAGGTCAAATAGTCTTAGAACAAAGTCCTGTTGACACTCAGAAACTAATCCCTAAGGAAGAGGTCCAAGACAGGCCTGCCTTATGCCAAATATTACCCTATAAATAACAATCTTTTAGTGAAAGTCTTGGTCAAGTCCATTCAAATTCACAAAGTTGAGAGATCAACTGAGAAAAGAAATCTTTCCTGAAGTAAGGGATGAAATAAGTTCATCAGCATATATTAGAAGTCCCAGATGAGAATGGTAGAAATATGAACCAATCAATTCAAAGCTACTATATGTAAATTTTTAATATAAATGTATTAAGCCTACTAAACATATCTGTTTATCTGATATCAAAATTTTAAAAAAAGAAGTTACTGTTCATTACACCTATCCAAAAGCATAGCCTGTGGAAAGATTGACAAATGATAACAAGAACATTCAATCAAATTCAAACCATAGCTGTCAAATAATGAGGGAATCATTTTAGAAAATGCAAGACAAGAAAATACTGCAGTACTAAAAGAAGACAATTACTGACCATGGCAATAAAATAAATATGTTTTATTGAATTTGTTTTAAATTACATTATGATTTTTAATGAGTTGAAGAAAAGCATTGTACATATTTTATAGTGTATTTGGCTGAATTTCATGGCTTTCCTTTGGTCTTAGGCAGTATTTTTTTTTAAACAAAAACTTTTGAAACTCATATGTCAATGCGTTTACTTGCTGATTACATAAATGTCCATCAAGTAGGACATATTTGAAAGGATATGGCATCTTTAAAAGAAATCCTTAGCCATTGGAAAACATTATGAGATGAATTCCCCCTCCCCAACTCACACACACACACACACACACACACACACACACACCATTCATAGAATTTAGATATCCAAAATCATTTTGAAAGGAGTGACTTCCCAAAACTTACTGAAGAGTGTTTCAGTCAAAACATTCCCATTCATGCAACATGCTGTTCCCTTCATTTTTCATTTTATTTATAAAATGCTATTCAAAGTTATGTTAGAATGGAAAATATTTCATAAAGAGGAAATATTCTACAATAGGCTTACAAACAACTGTAATGCCAATCCTAATTTGTAAGCCAGCTTTATCCACCTGACACTTAATAAAATGCCTTCCTATACTTTTTCAATAATCATTTCAAAGTTCCTATTACCTGTATATTAGGGAACATCATTTGATTCCATATTATAAAGACAAAATTCTGAAAATAAAAATCTCATTAGCTAAAATTTAGTATATGTGGATATTTTCAAACCAGAGTGCCTGTAACTATACTCTTTTACATTCTGTATCTCTGGACATATCTTAGTAGATGTATGTAGATGCTTGTGTCAAAGTGCCCTGATCACAATATTTTGTCCAAAAATCTCAAAGAATTTAATGAAATTTATTAAGTCCATTGGATAAAAGCTAGGATTTGTAGTCAAGGTCTGAGATCAAATCCTGCTTTGAAAAAATATTAGCTGTGTGATCATGAACTTACTCTGTTCAAGGCTCCATTTCTTTCTACTACATAAGCATAATAATAACACTTATTCACTGAAGTGTTGTGAGGATCACATAAGATAACATGGGTAAAGTGTTTTACAAAACTTAAAAGCACCACACAAATATTTTTATATTTCTTTGATAAATAAGTACTTCTATTTAATTATTAATTGACTGATTAAATTTCACCAAAATTGTTAAGTACAAAGTTAACGAAGTTATCACAGTTGCCAAATCTGGTTGTCTTTTCTCAGTCTTCATTCTTCTTGACTTTTCTGCAGCTTTCATCACAATTGCTCATTCTGTCCTTAACATTCTCTTTTTGTAGCTTTTTGGAACACCACTCTCTCCTGTTTCTCTTCTGCTGTATCTGACTACTCCCTTCCAGTCTTCTTTGCTGGAGCCTCATGCATATCATGTCATCTAACCATAAGTGTACCATACAGTTTTTTTCTTCAATCTCCCTCTATCCATTTTTACTCGGTGGTCTCCCATGGATTCCATCTCTAGCTGATGACTCTCATAACTATCTATCATGCCCCAGACTGTCTACTGATCTCCAGTCTTGAATCTCCAACTACCTTTGAAACATCTTGAACTGGATATCCAGTAGACATTTTAAACTCAACACATTCAAAATGGAACTCATTATCTTTCCCCCTAAACCTTCCCATGTTTTTATCTTCTCTATTACTTCATAGAGCAATACCATCCTCCCAATTATTCATGCTTGGAAACCAGGAGTCATCCTTGGTTCTTCACTATCTTTCACACTTCCAATCCAATCTGTTGCTAAAGTCTATTGATTTCAACTTTGAAACACTGCTGCCACTCTGCTGCAGGCCCTTATCACCTCATGCTGGGACTGTGGCAATCATGTGCTGCTGTATCTGCCTGTCTCAAGTCTCTCTCCACTGCCATACATTATCCATTTGGCCAGCAAATTTATGTTCCTAAAGTACAGGCAAGTTTGTCCACGTCACCCCATCTACTTAATAAACTCCACAAACTCCATACCACCTCTAGGATCAAATACATTTTTTTTTGTTTGGCATTCCAAGCCTTCTATAACCCACCTCCATTTTACCTTCTGAGTCCTTTACTTCCTGGCACCACAAAGTCTTCAATCTAGTGACACTAGCCTACTTGTTCCACAAATAAGACATTGTATCTCTTGACTCTGGACATTTTGACTATCCACCATGCCAGAATGCTATCCCTCATCATCTCCACCTATTGATATCCCTAGTTTCCTTTATGCCCCATCTCATCTTCTATAAGAAGCCTTTCCTAGCCCTCTTAATTCTAATGCCCTCTCTATTTTCTATTTCCTATTTGTCTTGTATATATCTTGTTTGTGTGTGTATCTAGCTAGCTAGCTATATTTGTTTATTGCCTCCCCTATTAGATTGTGAGATCCTTGGGAGTATGGACTGTCTTGAACATAGAAGGAGCTTAACAAGTGTTTATTGATTGATTAAATTGATTGAAATAATTAGGAATGTTTACTTTCGAGAAAAGTCAGGGGAAGGGCATTGCAGCTATCTTCGAATACTTGAAAGGCTCTGAGTTGGAAGAAGTA
Source organism: Vombatus ursinus (assembly GCF_900497805.2). Taxonomy (NCBI): domain Eukaryota; kingdom Metazoa; phylum Chordata; class Mammalia; order Diprotodontia; family Vombatidae; genus Vombatus; species Vombatus ursinus. The sequence continues at coordinate 7,742,534 of NW_020948910.1, read as the reverse complement.
TTAGACTTGTTCTGCTTGCTTTCTAGAGGACTAAACTAGGACTAATGGGTAGAATTAGTGAAACCGGCAAATTTATACTGAACGTCATGAAATAACTTCATGACATATTAAGCAAAGAACAAAAGCCACAATGATTAGATCTTATGTTTCTTACAAATAATTGTTAACTGACAATAGGCTTTATGCTAGATTCTGTAGAAGTGATATTAAATATTTCAGCAAGGGGTGCTATTTGTTTTCTTGAGTAGCCTGAAGATCAGTTGTTGTCTCTTATATACAGAGATAAGACTATACACCCTCTATCATAATGATATAAAATTTGAGACTTCTTTTTTTTTGTTACTGGGGATGAGTTCACAGTAAATAATATGCTCTTTCTCATTTGATCCCCCTTGTGATGAGATATCTGTCCAGGCCAAAGTCAGCAGCTTTGAACATAGAAGAAAATGAATCTTATTATTCAGGAGCATAAAATCTATGATTTTGTTCTCATTATGTTTATTCCTCAGATTTGATATTCAAATAAGGAAAAGATTTGAAATTTTGTAAGTATAATGTACTTGCAACTCCCTCTCTCAATGCAGATCTATATAACAAGCCACCTATGGTCATAGAAACCCTGAATGACCATATAATACAACCTCATTTTACTAATAAGGAAACTGAGGCCCAAAGATGTGAGATGATTTGACCAGGGTCCCAATACAAATAGTAATTGGAAGAACCTGTTTTTTAACTCTGGCTGCAAATCCTGTACTCTTTCAACAGAACCATGGCTTAGTAGGACAGTGCTATATGGTCTACTGAGGCACAATCAGGCTATGTGACTTACCCAAGGTAACATAGCTAATATGTTACAGACTAAATTTAAACCTAGATCATCCTGACTCCAAGACATCAAGTGATATCCATAGACCATATAGAGTTCAGTAATTTGTCCATTATATAATGCTACTGCTGTGTATTATTTAATCTTATGTTAAATTATCATCCCCCATGGAATTTACCCCTTCAAACTGTGAAAACTTTTGAACAATACTTTTCCTTTCCAGTTAGGGTTCTAATTACATATTTTTATTCATCATCTGAATTAATAGTCTATGGGAAACTAACCAATCCTAATGTCATCTGGCATGGTTTCTAAAAAGCATCAATTTTCCAAGTTTCAAATTGCAAAATTTAATGAGAAGTTCACAATCACATGCTAAGTTTACATGAATTTCATAAATATTAAAGGAGCCTGGAAAGACTCTAGAAACTATTGTACATTGTAGGTAAAGAACAAACATCCACAAACAGGATAGACAGGAGTTTTTCATCAATGAAATGGATATGACTTTCTCCACTTTATGAAGAAGCTAGGTGGCACAATGGTTAGAGTGCCAGGTCTGGAGGCAGGAAGACTAAACTTCTAAGTTTAAATCTGGTCTCAGCTACTTAATAGGTATGTGACCCTGGGTGAGTCACTTAACACTGCTTGTTTCAATTTCCTCATCTGTAAAATGAGCTGGAGAAGGAAATGGCAAACCACTCCAGTGTCTCTTAAAAGAAAATGTCAAATGGGGTCACTAAGAGTGGAACACAACAGAAAATGACTGAAAAACAACATATTTGAAAAAAGGTTTTAAAAGTTCAGCCAGTTATCCAGCTGCTTCCAAATATTTGAATGTTCAACAGCACTATATTTAGGGCTTGCTAGATGCAAATAAGATGGGCTCTGAGAATTTGCAGAAAGGGTAAAATAGTTATTCCATAAGATTGAAGATAATTCAGAAGCATAAAATGGATGAGATTAATGGATAGCAGGAGTAATGTATCCTAAGAGATGAGGCATGAAGGCATTATTGTTGAGATTCTGGATTGTCACATTGAATTTCATTTAGGAAAACACAAATGTAACAAACAGTTAAATTATAGTCATTTAAGGGGTAGCTTTGTTGAGAAAAAGCATGGGAGTTGAAGGTTGAAGACTTGCTTTGGAATCCTGGCTCTGTCACTTAGCAGCTATAGGACCCCAAAGCAAGGATTGAGGGGAGGGTGGAAAAATTCACTTCACCTCTTTTTGCTTCCATTTCAGTCTTTTACAATCCCCAGCTTCTGTCAAGATATCATGGCCATCTGCTATGAGGAGACTTCCCGATCCTCTTTTGTTACTGTTCTCTTTCTCCTACCCAAATTGCTGCTTTTATGTTAACCTGTCAACCTTTTGTATCCTTGCACTCCAAGTAGAGTGCTGAGGAAGCTGAGGGAAGGGATGATTTTTCATTTTATCTTTGTAATTATAGTGCCTAGCACAGTGCCTGGCTATAGTAAACACTTAATAAATTAAGTGAACATTTAATAATTGTCTGTTAGATTGGATAAAATTGGGATAACAATGTTTCCCACATCACAGAATTGTTTGAGGATGGAATGAGATAAATTAACAGAAGACATTTGCAAACCATGAATCACTATATTAGCTAATTTAAAAAAAAAGAAATTAAGTGCTTTTGGATATGAGGTATTTTTCTAAGTGCTGAGGATACAAAGAAAGGCAAAAGTACCATCCCTACCTTCGTGGAGTTTATATTCTTTTTTGAGAGGCAATATAATCAATAACAAGATATATAACAAAAATATATCAAATAAATAGAAGTTACTCTCAGACGGGAATGTGCTAGAAGTTGAGGGAAATGAAAAAGGCCTTCTGAAGAAAATAATCTTTGAATTGACTCTTGAAAGAAGCCAGGGCAAATAAAAGGCAGTGTAAGGAGGGAGAATATTCTAGGTATGGGACATAGCCAGGGAAAAGGCAAAGAGATGGGATATGAAATGATCTTTTCTAGGAGTAGTAAATAAGTCAATGTAGCTAGGTCATAGATGATATGGAGAGGAGTAAAATGTAACATTACTGGGAAGACCAGGAAGAAGAGCTTTAAAAAGCTATTGTTATTAAGATAAAATTAATGATAATTCCATTAATTGTATTGTCAAAGTGTCCAACACAATATTATCATAACACAAAGACTTCAAGCAGCCTAGCAAAAGATGGAACAATTAATATTAGCTTACTAGTGCTGCTTCAGGGAAAAGGCCTTCTCATCAGCAGACATGGCTATCTATTCAGTGTGGAAGGTCTATCCTTTAGGAGAAAAGGGAATATCAATGTGTTTTTGACTTGGACCTAATTTCCCTTAGGGTCATTTAACTTTCCTTGCTCTGAATCTAGACTAAGCATGCTATAAGAAATGATGAGCAAGCAGACTTAAAAAAAATTTGGAAAGACTTACATGAACTGATGCAGACTGAAATGAGCAGAACCAGGAGAAAATTGCACACAGTAACAGCCACATTTTGGGATAACTGACTTTGATAGACTTGGCTCTTCACAGCAACAGAAGAATCTAAGACAATTCATAAAGATTCATGACAGGAAATTGCTATCCACACCCACAGAAAGAAATATGGAATATGAATGCAGATGGAAGCATACTATTCACTCTCCTTCCTCTGTTGTTTCGTTTTATTGCTTCATTCTTGTGGTACCTCCATTTAGTTCTAATTGTTCTTTACATCACAACTAATGTGAAAATATGCTTAACATGAATGTCTATGTAGAGCCTATATTCGATTGTACACTGTCTCAGGAGGGAAGAGAGAAAATTTAAAACTCAAAATCTTATGGAAGTGAATGTTGAAAACTAAAAATAAAGATAAAGAAATTAAATTTTAAAAAATGAATCTAGACTAAGCAAGCAAATGCCCATTACTAACCCATCTTTCTTAATAGGATTTCCTACTGTGTACAAAATTAGCTGAAAGATCAACATTATAGTGTATCCAGTAAACTGAGCTTTAAAATAAAAGAGAAACTCATTTTTTAAAATAAATTGACATTCTGCCTTATCAGTTAGTCTTATGATATCATTCATCATCACTCAGTCCTCTAAAATCCATCCATTATGAATGGAAAAATACAATCAAGTTCCTAAATTTGCAGAGCTGAGAATCAAACATGACCTATAAGATAGTTAATACTAAGAGAAATTCAGTCTGGAAAGTCAACTATCCCTTCTTAAACTTAATAGACTGAAGATTATGCCTTTATTTAAAATTATATAAAGGAAGAAAAAAGATATATATATGTATATATATGTATATATATATATATATATATACACATACACACATACATACACACATATACATATGTATGTGTGTTTTGTGTTTACTTGAATGCTCAGATGAATCTGTGATCTCATCAATATTGGGATATCCTCCAAGATACAGATGACTACCCATTCATGATTACTAATTCTATGTGACTATTGTCCATGTTCTCCCATAAGTCCACCACAGGGGACTACCTGATGTGTGAGGCAAGATGTAGAGTATATTTTAAGTAAACTAAATTAAGACATTATTTACCTATTTAACTGATTTAATAGTTTTTACCTTTTTAACTTAATTATATAATTAAATTAAAACCCCATGGACAATTTGTAATTGAATCAGGTTTGTGATTTACTAAAAATACCTTGAATTTATATACTATTTAGTATTTTGTAAACAAGTATTGTATGTATGGAGAAATGGGACATATAAGTGGTAGCTCAGAGAGTAATGTGCTTTTGTATCTTTTGTGTTTTTCTTTCTATTGATAAATCTTGTTTGAATGAAAAAATCATTTTCCAGAAAACAAGTTAATAATAGTAATTTCTCATTAAAACAAAGTTATGCAAAATCACCTAATATGGCAATTGCTACTAATAATTTTTTTTAACTTTCCAAACTTATGGTTTAGCATTTATTAACAAATTCTAACCTGTTCTAACCTGTCAACTGAAACTCAGTGTCCATTGTATTTGACCTGTGTTGCCTTTGAATGTTGTCTTCAATTGTATTTTAGGAGTAATTTTTTTTCTATTATTATGTTGGCATTAATTTATTGATTCTGCATCAGTTGACATCAGTTTTGCCCATTTCTCAGAATTCTTCACATTCATTCTTCCTAATAGTGTGATAAGATTCCATTATTTTCATATGTGACAATTTATTCAATTATTTCTGAATTGTTGGTGATATTTTCCTGCTTTTTGCTATTGTACTTAGTTGTCACTGCTATGAGTGCATGCGTATGTGTGCATGCGTATGTGTGTGTGTGTGTGTGTGTGTGTGTGTAATCTTCCTTTTTCGTCTTTGGCATGCTTACAGACAACAACTAGCAACAAATAAGAATTCATGTCTTCTCAAAACCCCTTAAGGACTGAGTATTTCTATGTTTTATCAAATTTGCTAATTTAATAGCTTTGATGTCACTCAAAGTAATTTTAATTAATATTTCTCTTATTTTTAATGACTAGTAATACATTTTCTTTTGGCTGTTGATAGTTTGGTTTTCTTCTTCTGAAAAAATGTTCATATCTTATGATTACTTCTTTATCAGATAATAGTATTTAGTCCTATAAATTTATGTTAATTGTCTATGAAACTAGAAAATGAAAAATTTTCAAAGACGTGTGATGCATTTCTTGTCCAAAACCATGTATTTTCTTTCTATTCTAACTGCATTGAATTTTTAAGAATAAAATTGTCACTTACATAACAGAAACTGTTTCTTTTTCCTTTTATCATCTTCCCTGATTTGATGGTTATAAATTATTTCCCTAACCATATTGCCATGTTTTGTGAAAAATGTAACTTTTCATTATTTCTCTGTCTCTCTCTGTCTTTCTCTCTCTCTCTCTCTCTCTCTCTCTCTCTCTCTCTCTCTCT
>NW_020948910.1:7735990-7736677 GCF_900497805.2 Vombatus ursinus | reverse complement strand
CCCCCCCCCCCGTGTCTCTCTCACTTGTTTTCTCTCTCTAATATCAGGAGTCGTGCAGTATATGACATATAATGCAGGTCTAAACCTATATTTTGCCAGATTATTGACCAAGTTTCAAATTATTTTATCCACCTTCTATTTTTTTTGGATGCATATTCTTGTGATTAAAAAAATGACTGCTATAGCTATACATATTTGTTTTATGCCTTGATTTTTATGTCTATACTCCTGATCATTTTGTTTTCATTTTTAATGAGTTCCAGAAAGTCCTATTAACTATTACTTTATACTAAAATTAGAGAGTAGACAAAGCTAGATCCCTTGAACTACTATTTTTTTTATTATTTCTATTGAAATTCTTGACTTTTTTTATACCAGTTCTATAATGTTTTCCCTTAGCAATTTAATTGACAAATATTTATGTGGATTTATTCAGGTAGTATTATCATGCTAAATATATTGGTGTGCTCGAGTCACAAATATTGAATATCTCCCCAGTTATGTAGGTTTTTGTTTTGTAGCATAAGTTCTGGACACATGCTTTCTAGACTCCATTTACACTGGTTAATTGAGAGCAAGGCTAGTTCTCCCCTCAGGGTTCTAGAGGTAACCCTAATGGGATTAGGGAATCTTCCTCACTCAATTACTTATGAGTCCCCACCCCCATGCTTTTCCTAATGATTATCA